>NW_025779441.1:0-59007 GCF_021130785.1 Homalodisca vitripennis
ATTTTTAACACGGGTCATCTTGGCAGGATAAAGAAATCAGTTTTGAATAATAAAATGTTTTTAGTTATAAAAAAATTGTTTTTTGCCCTAATTTTTCTTCCCAAGGTGGTGTTTGTCTCAAAGTATGGCCGTTCTATGTCTTTAAAAATGATCAGGTACCCTCCCCGTGTTAAATTATTCAGAAAATACTGTTCAATTGAAATCTGAGTTAAAAATTAAAAGTTTTAAAACAGCAGTTTAAGTCTCAGGGCCAATGAGTTTGAGCATGAGCTCATTGAACTTGACCAGTGTTGACTTCTTTAACCATCCATCCGTCAAAAGTAAAAGTCATTACGGCAATTTCATAACAAACGTTTTCAAATCATTTCTTCTAAAAACAGCACATATAGTCTTAATTGGATCTGAAACTTTAATAAATTAACGGCCAAATACAAATAATTGTAATTTTTTTATCTGGTAATAAAGCGATTGGCGTGGAGTCTGACTACTATGTGTACTCAATAGTTACAACACAATGACTCTGATCCTTTTATAATTTTACCATCCCCTACAATATTTTTTTTTCGCCCGGGACAAAAGACCCCCTCCACTCTCTAGCTTCAGCTCTCAAGATTAGGCCCTATAGAACTGTAATATTTTTCTTATTATAATTATTTCAAAAAACATCGTTTGACTTGTTTTTAAAACGCACTGAGTATTATACTTTTATTAATTTATTGAAACCCATCTTTTAATCAATATTATATTGCAATGTATCAAATAAAACCGAACATTTTGTTACATTAAGGCCATTTTTAGCTGGAAAGTTTTTTAAACGATGCCCATATATTTTCCCAATAAAACTGTGCCATAAGCCCAGGTTGACGTTTATTGGCTGACAAAGTTTGCATTCTTTCCAGTTATTAGTACCATTAATTTTACCATCTAAGATTGGAAAAGGGGGTTTAGTTCATGTTTTGTGCAATAGTGGAATAATTTATCTTCAGTTCACCCGTCCCTCTTAGTTTCATACTCTGGAATCTTACCACGTCTCACAAACTTAACTCTTGGATTCTTTTCTAGAAACAGTAAACCGAAATATTATATTAAATCCTTTCCTCTTAAAAAATTTCAATGCCTACATCTTCATATGTATACTATTGAAATTTTGTAAAAGTCTATAAATTACCGAAACCGTAAATGTAAGGATCGAGTTAGAATTAACTCTTAACCTGCAAAGAATCATATGGGTTAATGCACTCATACTTTGTTTTAGTAAAGTTTTTTTAATTGGCTCTAGTTATGAAACCTGCCTGGGTCCACTTTTACTATTAAGTACCAATCGTTGAAAAATAATAACAATAGGTAAATTACAGATGTTGAAATATAATAATTGTATTATATATTTATTAAAACGAATAACACAATGGTAAATAAAATTTAAAAGTAAATGAAAAACTCATTAAATAAACAACACTACTGTAAGAGCTCACCTGCTACCTGCTAACAACTCAGTTTTGCCAACCCGTGAATGGTTTTTAAGTGTGATAATACGTCAAAGTTTTGAACTCAAAGGCAAGAGTTGTTTATATTTTTACCGAAAGGAAGTTACAAAGAGTAAAAGTAAGAGTTTCTTGTTTTTAAATAAAACAAACCTTTATGTTGCTTTACATTATACCTTGAACTCAACTTTTATAACATGTACTTGGTAAAGCTACAGAAAAATTGGTACATAATACTCACAGTTTATTTCTTAGTTTAAAGGTAACTATTAAAGGTGTATTATTTAACTTAAAAATCAATGAATTCTGGTGATTATTATTGTTCCGCTCCTTTCTATTATCTTAGGTCAAGATTCAACATTAGAAAATTGCAACTAGTCCTATAAGTACCTTTACGCTATTTTCGGAGTGACAGGATATTTTGGATAGGAAAGGTTGGGAGTAGGGGCCGCCTTTATTTCGAGATTCCAGAGGAAAAATCTAGGCCACTTACTATAGAGTCATGTCTCTTCGGAAGAAGGAGAAGTCAACTATGAACCTGTATCACCGGTCAAAGCAGGCTGACTCTTAAGGAACACACATCCCACCAACTCAAACAGTCCATCTCCCGCAGTAGACCACACCTATAGAATTACTCTTGCGTCCCAGAATCTGGAAGTTTGCGGTTATTGATGTTCCGCTCCTGGACATCTATAAGGTTGTTGAGATTTAAGTGACACATCAGTTTTTGGTGTACCCACTGTGAGTTTCAAACTGGAAACCAGTAAATTCCCCCTGGGGATGCTTGTTGTTATATTTACCTTAGAACACATAAATTAAAGTTTATACAAAAAGCAAAATCTATTTATCTAAAAAATCTATTTATTTGACTGAATTTTGTTTTCCGCGTAATGTAACAAACTTATATTATATTGTAATGAGGAGTGTAAGTATTTAGTTTATATCGCGTACTTTAAAGCATTTTTTTTTTTTATTGCTAGAGGTTTTTATGAAATTAATTGTTTTGTTAGTTAAACTACCTGATGGCATATTTTTCTTCTTTGCTACATATATAAAATGGGTTATTAGTTTTTAAACGAAGAATAGCTGGTTTAATTCATGACTTAGTATGGATATTAAGAATAAACCTTATATTAGCGACTTATCCTGGATATAGATACTTTATTTTATGACGTTAAACTTATCAACAATGATAACGTAAAACACTAAAAAGAAGAGAAAAATTGTATGAACCCGGAGTTTTATAGTATAATTCTAGGCTAACTAAATAGCCAACTAATGGAAACCTTCTGTTCGTGATCAGTCAAACGTTCCGACAAGTAATCTAACATATATCTCCCGGAAGACACCTTAGTCTATCTCTGTCCTCTCCAAGGAGTCTTCCATAATTTTATCAGCGTTCATCTTAGTCTCATGAGATTGGAGATTTCTCATAGAAGAACTATTGGATAGCTTGTGAAGTTCTTTAAATTAAAACAGTCTTGAAATTTTGTGACAAATACTACTAACGTTTACAAACTACTCAAATACAATCTAATAAATTTTACAAATGAAAAACTACTTTTAAATAACATGTAATCAATAATTATATTTTTAAATATCTCACCTGAGGCTTTTGAGACATGTTTTGCAATAACTATTCTTAGAATTAAGATTATATTAGAATTTTATTTAAGGTATTTTTTGAAGTGAAAACTTCTTTGGGCGCGTTGAGCGTTTTGGTAGAGGGTAAAATCCTCGGTTCGCGTCACCGACATGCTAATGATACTAACCTGCATGAAAAAGATCAGTCCTCGCTGTGTTAAAACTGTCCCGGCGGGAGTAATGAAAACAGACTGCGAAAATCAGTGACCTTTACGGCTTTCCTCTCGCGATTTAAAAGTGAAGCCAATGTCGTACAATTCTGTAAGATGCGTCAAATTAAAGCTCTTAATATTGGCAATCTATTGGTTTACATTTTTAAATATTAAAAAAATTTCCTAAATAATTTTGATTATTGTTTACATTTTACATAGCGTTTACAATGACAAGAAAAAAGTAGTAAGCGAGGATTTTTTTAATTTTTTGGTCAGACAAAATTTGTCAGCGAGAAAGTTGTGTGAAAATAGATGAATATTTTTTTTTGTAATTTATCATTTTATTATTGGAAGTTTGGTTTAGCCTGTAGTAGCGTATGAAGTGATGAGTGAACGTTTCTGCCTGAACTGTAGTTGGCGCATTGGCTCACTGATACCGTATTAACTCAATAAATTAGTTTATTGTGCAATAAAAATACCTTTACGAAAGAACCAAGTTAATTTAACTAATTTATTAGTTTTAAAAATATTGTGGGTTTAATTGTTATTGCAATTTATATACTTTATCCGTAGCAATAACTGTATTATTTACAACGGTGTTCAACTCACTGTTGTTCACTCGGTGTTTAATCACTTGTATTCTATGTTTAACTAACTATTAATATTGAGAAATTATAACATATTTTTATACAGATAAATGAATAATGAAAACAACGAATATATTTTTAAACATTTTTTAATATTTGTACGAATATTTGTATTTAAAATTTAGCATTATTCATTTTAATTATGTTTTTAATATTTAACCTCTTCATCATGAAATGAGTATTATTACGGTATAAGATTTATCTTACTAGCGTGGTAAAATAGATTTCTAGTTATTTGATAATATTTTTTCGTGGATTTTAAAATTGGAAAATTAAAAACGCGTCACATTTACAATTACAGATGTACTGCTACTATAAACGTATTGTTAATTACTCTCAACTTAATAGTTCCGTTTTCACTTCTATCGACAGTCCCACGACTGCTACTGTTTTTTTAAACACTGTGGTTACAGTAATAAAAATTGAAAATGTGTCCCAAAGTACGTGGTTTGTGTTTAAATGTGTAAATATTATTAGTACGGTTAATATTTTATAGACAATCAGTCAGTTTTTTATGGTAAGATATAAAAAATAAAACATGCAGAATTCTAGATTTCTTTAATAAAACAGCACGTATTTCCATCAATACATATTTGTTCGAGAGTGAGCTATTCTTTTTACCAAGCACTCATGAAAGGCAATTTATTTTATATCGGTGTTACCTAACAGACATGCATGTTAATTGTGACTATGAACTATATATGAAGCATCATGTTTTTAATAAATTACGTAAAAAGTATATTAAATTGTGTAGTCTCAATTCTATTTTATGTCAAATATTTTTGAAAAATTAGATACGTAATTTTTGTCTTGAGTATTTAACAAGTGGTAAAAAAGAAAGGTTTTCAAATAATCTGTCAAATAGTTTTTAATTGTTTCACACCTAATTATTCATTGTACTCAAGTGCAATAAACACCTATGTTGACATTGTTAGCCTCTTCCACAAGTAAATTCTAAAAGTATTTGTTTTTAAGTATTGTTGTGTATTTTGTAATTAAAACTTTACCATATGAGTAAGATATTTGATATTAATACATATATTCTTCGCAATCCCTGGCATTTGTACGACGGAAAAATTGATTACAGTAAATTTATGGCTGAGAGTATTTCTGGAGGTGAGTGTGCTAGCTCAAATTTGGGTTAACAAATGGCGTATTTAAAAAAATAAACTGTGTTTGGTAATGACTAGTTTTAAAACTGATAAACTATGTTTTATATACCAAACCGTGATTATGCAAGCTTGTTACTGGGTAATTACTTGTACACAAGGTGCATGCGTTTAAAATTTTCTGCTAAACATTTATTGTAAGAACCTTAGGATTAGTTACTGATGGAATTTTGTTTAGAGCTTAAGGGGAGTCGGTTGACAAAAAATCTAAAAAAAAAAACAAAAAAGTTTTATTTGCTTTTATTAATCTTTAGACTCTCCTGTTTAATTCGGTGCAATTTTTATTCAAATCGGTCAACAATATCACACTCAAATATAATATAATGTAAATGGCTTCAGCATATTTTGGCTCGTAAAATACATGTACTCTGCATCATTGTCACACATAATCCTTATTAAATGCATATTTATTATTAGGCTTATGTTGGCCAACCTGCTTTATGCTACTTTGAATATACAAGGTTGTCAACCCATCTGTTTACAGTCAGTTGAGATTTGACATAATCCTAATTGTTGTTTGTTTATTATTGTCACATACATTGTGTTTCTTGCTTTCATTCAGTCTAAGTTATAATATTTAGTTATACTGTGTAGTTTATTGTTTGTGAAAATGCCTAGAGCACATAAAACCTTCAAAAACAAAGCAAAGTGCTTTACAGGGACAAGAAATCCAGGTGGTAAAAAAGTAATTGTGCCTAGTGAATGTCAAGAACCAGAACCAAGTACTAGCCTGATATAAGTACTAGCCAAGATACCTGGTGTAAGTACCAACTAGCTAAAATAAATGATGAAACTTATGATCACAACAATCACAATCAAATTGTTCCTGTTGTCATGAAAGAGGTGAAACAAATATTTAGAGATTTATCAGCTCCATCATTGATATCAAAATGTTTTGCACGGTGGTACTCAAAACCCCAGGCACTGAACAACATAATTTGGTCGCGAGTTCCAAAATCAACCTTCGTGATGAAGGAAACATTAGAACTAGGTGTATTTGATGCTGTGGCAAGTTTCAACAAAGGGAACATAATAAAATGTGAAGTGTTGAGCAAACTAGGATCACACCTGCATGCTTTTGTTGTGAAACAATGAAAAACTTTGATGTCACCCGAATCAACAAAGCGCAGAAAGCTGTGGAAGATATCGAGAAAAAGTGTCGCCAGAAAGTAACTGCAGCTAAAAGGCATTTAGAAGACTTATATGAACAAGAGGAGGATCGTAACAACCCTAGTTATGGTCCTGGAATGCATTAAATGTTGTTATGTTTCTGATTAATGTATATGCAATCTTTAAAAGAGTTTTCTGAAAATTCTTGTTTTTCTTTGTTTAGGAACACGTTTTTCTAGAACCACTCAATATATTTTGATGATTGTTTTAAAAATTTTGTTCCTCGTATATAGAGCAATGTTTATAGCACAGCAAATTGTTGTATGTAGTCTAATAATAATTTCAAAAAAAAGTTATTTTATTAAAAAAATTGATAAAAATTGACTTTTATAAAAAAAAAATATTTTTAATATTTAAATTTATGCTATGGAAATTTGCTGTGCTGTAAATGTAGGTAATAAATAGCAGATTCAAATAAAACAAACCTTATCTTGATATGTTTATTGGTTATTGAGAAACACGTTCCTAAACTTATTTAATTTAACATGTGCGCTATATAGTCAACCGACTCCCCTTAAGTGAAGTCTATTGCTTTAGTTTCCAAATGGACTTGACCTAAAACCTCGCAGGGCATTTGCTCAACTTACAGCACTCTAGTATTAAAGTTTCTCAGCTGAGTTGAATCTTCATGTTGCATTCCATTCATCTTTTGTACATATTTTACTTCGAAATCCATAGAATGAGTATATTCTAAAGTTATTAAGTATTCATCATTACGTAGTGACTATAGTTACAGTTTATTCTGTAACTAACGTGTTTTACATAGTACAATTTTGAAATAGTAGGTTGGATTTTAGACAGGCAGAGAAATCGGTTTATAAAGACTGTCCAGAAATTATTCCATCAAACTTTCCCCGTATTATTTGTACCTAAAACATTTAGAAATCCATAGATATATTAATAATTTTACTTCGTTTGCTTTCTGCCTGTATATTGAAGTTCTTAGTATAAAGACTGTGTCTTCAAACCGAATAAAGCTATAAAATTAAATCTTTGCAAAACTTTAAGAATAATAAAAATTTGTTTGAAATTTAAGAAAAGTACCATCTAAAGCTCAAAATAGTGACTATACAAAACTGTCCACGTGTAATTACACAACACAGGAAATGTAATTAAATACGTACAGGCGTGTTGAAATATGTTATATTTATATGAAAATTTTACTTACAAGTTTTATTATGCTACAAGAAATAATAAGCTGCTAACAAAGCTTTTACTGGGTGTAATCCCTGAAAATACATTTGTTGAGTTATTGATTTTGTTTAGCTGTTTAATATTAGTTTAGCCATTTATTACATTTAAAAGCTTGCCATTTAAAATTACTTGCTCGACATTATATTTCACAATAACTTCTTATAACATTTGTTTGCTAAACTATATAAAACCAACTATGAGCATGATTTACCGTAATTTGTCCTTATATTTATATTAATTGTCTACTTATTGTAAGTAACTTCTCAAGCTTGGCATAATATTATAACGCAACTAAAGTTTGTCTTTGAATGAATGAAATTAGTCTATAAAATTAGCATACATTAGCTAATAATTTCACCTGCAGTTCTTATAATCTTCTATAAATTTTATGTAATCGAAGTTGAACCAAATGGATTTAAAAAGTAAATCAAATAATAGAAATTATAATTACTATAGAATATATAATTTTATTTATAAAATATAAATATAACAACTATTCCAAAGTTCAAATGTAAATAAAAATAAAATTAATCCTTCAAAACTAATTTATTAAACATAAAAGAATAAAAAAAAAAAAAATTTCCCCTCTCTCAGGAAATAAATTAATTAAAAAAAATGTCTTACTTTACAATTGATAAAATAGATCTTAACTAATAATATACTTGAAACAACGTTAAAAAATCATGTCTATTTTGAAAGGAGATTCACTTCCAATTAGTTAATCCTTTTTGTAAAGTATTCATTGAAATCCTAGGAAGATAAATTGTAAAACGTAACCTGGAATATTTTGGAATTCAAAGAATTTTTTTTTATTTATGTTTCCTAATCTAAATTTAACTGACATTACAAAATATTAGAAACTTTCAGCTGAAGTTTGATGAATGAGTGGAAATATCTGTTTTACATTAAAACTTTATTAAATATTAAGAAAGCAGTTCTTGACCAGTATTGTAATACAGATAGCAAATACAAAGTTAATAGTTAAGCTTTACTCCGATTTGCGACTGTGAAGTATTAAAAACATGTATTTCTTTTTAAATACTAGTTAAATACTGTTATAAAAAGAACGTCAATGAACAAAGCTTTAAATTTTTCACATAGGTAACTCGTGAGTATCCCTGAAATTGTGGTATTGAATTTATTTAGGCTCAAAGATCCATTTTCCCCCGACTATACCTTGAAAAAGTAATTGGTCTAATAACGTAAATTTGTATAATGATTATTTTGAAATCAAGTTCCATGAACTTTATTTGGGTTTCCCCCTTAGAACTAGGTAGGATTTCCATATACACCATAATAGGCTACTCAGTCCTATAGATGTATATTTTTTTGCCGTCCAGACAACAAGTTTACTCTACTTTGTTATTGGAATATCTTAGACTAGAAAAAAGGAAGGTCTATAAGTAAACGTTTTACGAACACATTAAGTTTCCGAAACCTCTAATTTTGTATTTTCTTTATCAAAGTAACACGGCAGACGCATTACATAATGTATTTGTGGGGGAGGGGCTGATACAATGTTAGTGTTGGGTTAGGTTAAATTCCCTTTCCTTTTTGTACAGCATTTGGAATCCGACGCAGTCACATAATTTATCAAGATTAACTAATGAGAAAAATGAGAAAATGAGAATTCATATGGATTAAATTATTTTTTATAGCCCATGTGTCTCTGGTGTAAAAACGTTGCATAGTTCGTTTTGAGCTTCTTCGTTGTCAAAATATTTTTATTATTCAGACGAATATGACAACCGATTGAAGGAGTCTATTATATGTCAGCGTCAAATTTGAGATGCTGCACTTAGAGGAATGTGACCTGGATCTAAACTCAACTTGGTACCCCCATAGATAAATTTGAATATCGTATATAATTAGTTAGAACCATACATACTACTACTCGAAAAAAACATGATATATCACTGAAGTTAAACTCTTATACATTTAACCATTTATAATTTAATAATATTTACCTGAGTTACGAGTATTGACGTTTGAACAATTTTATCGAACTCCAATATATTACATTATAAGTGCTTTGCTTTTTACTAAATTGTATACTAATATCAATTTTTAAAATTGTGTGTGAAGTCACGTGCCATAACTAAGTTGTATATAAAGTTAGTAAAGCTTAGAAAGATTAATATTCATTGAGAAGTAAAAACTTATCCAACTTGTTTTATAAGATATTTGAAGTTAATATTGATTTAAAATGTCAATGTTGAATCAAATTTTTTATGATGAATAGGATAATTACTATAGTACTACAGAAGAAACTAGTAATACATAAGTGAGCGACTGTTTTGTTTGCGTTTTACATGTAAAACAACCGAAAATAAATAAATTTTAATAGTAAATATTAAAGAATAAGTAACATTTCAAACTCACCATATCTATAAAGAGTAACAAACTGTCATACACAAACAAGGGGAAGGTTGTTACAGGTGCAAGGGTCTCCACACTTTGTCACACAAATCACCCAATAAGTGAACTGACAACTACAGTAAGCTCCTCGTTTCTCCAATCTTGATACATTGTTTCCGTAAGTACAATTTCTCTAATGTTACTTCAATTTGATTTATCGAAGTTTTCACCATCACAATGGCTTTTTACAATTGAATAAATTAAACATTATTTATATGTCAATAAATAATCATATGTATTTAATGATTATTTAATGATTAATAATGTATGTATGTACCCATACATTTTCGGTAACTTTTGGGGATGAATCATCTTTTATCATAGTAAACATTAGTTATAACCTTTACATATCACTATTTAAAAAAAAAAATAACTTACCAATTAAAGAATCTTATACAGTTGGAAAATATTCAAATTTTAATTCTGAAATTGATACACTCAGACATAAAGTGTCTTATTGTTAATGAAATTGTATTACTATTTCTGATAACAAACTTTATTTTGGCAATTATAGGTATGAATAAAACAATTTATCGCCAAACATCTTTATTATAAATAAAGTAATATATTAATATACTAGTCAAAACATGTTCTCTCATAAGTACAAGTATTTTCGAAAAGATTTCATGTTTAAAAACAATACATGTATGATGTAACTAAATATCGATAAGTTCACTGAAACCTTCATCCCAATGGCCTAGAAATTAATTGAGCATTCTACAATTCCTTTGAAAATAATCGAACTAAATTGTATTAAACTTATTTATTACACGTAACTAGAAAATGAGTTTTTAAGTCGATAAGATAAACTTTATTATAATTTCTTTTCAAAATTTCGAGAGATGAGTGAAATGCCAAAACACATATGAAACAAAAAAACCTACAAACACTGCCACTGCCTTATGAGATCTGGTTATGCCTCATACACTGCCTCATACACTTTCTGATCTGGTTATGAGTACAATATGCGATAGCTATTTATTTACTTTTTTTACTGAATCCAGACAAAGAAAGTATAGTACAATCACAGACACCGGGTTAACACTCTTCATAAAGTTTAACGTTGCTACTTAAACCTCACTCAAAACGCCTCAAAAACTCTTCCCTATTCGACTCAAGAACTACACAACCCAACTAACCCTTCTCTGTAATTCCTTTTCCGTTGTTTCTTGTCCAAGCAGCTGGTTACTCAATCTAATAATTGACCTCAGTAAACGGAACCACGACAACTATTCGTATTGTTACTGCTGAGCCATTTGCCCATTTCGCGTAGCTTTATACTTGTAAATAATTTACATCGAAACACATTTGAATCAGAGGTACGCGATTAAACATATTCAATTGCTGCTGATTCAATATTGGTGCACTTCATTAGTTCTTTTAATGTTCAGAAAAATCTCCACTCAGAACGATTGACTATTAGACAATCGTTTACAAAATCAACTGATGCAATATCGCTCGTCAAATATCCAATGTAACGGTAATAGCGCTGTAAACCATGTTAACGACCATTGTGCATCAGGATAGTTCCAATTTATCTTGCAATAACTTTTAACTATCCTCTCCCATGTTTAAAAATAAAGTCAAATTGAGAATAGCAGATTGTTAACAGTATATGTTTATTTATAGCTAGTTCATGATGGCTCATACAGCGGACCTCAGATCAGCCTGTGACGTTGTGCGTGTTGTGACATACTCCCTAACCTGTACAAATGACATGAAATAAAACTTTCAGTGGAGATCCTCAACTATTTAGCCAATCTCATATTACGGTGATCTATTCATTTTTGCACTCATAAAGATTCGCTACATCCGTCTTTGCAATTAAACAGGATAGAAAAGAATGACTGTCTTAAAAAAATTTCATCTTAGTTCACGTATTTCCAATAGAAGAAAAATGAGTTTAGTAATTACGAATTTGATATCATAGTATTTCCAATTTAAATAAATATGTATGTGAAGAATGTAAGTAGATTCCTAATATAAATTATAATAAAACCATATATATTTGGTTAAGGCATCTATTAAATATAATACTTTACAATATTTTATGTAAAAATGTTGTGTACATTTACTTCCAAAATATTTGGTAAGATTATGTGATCTCTTAGTATTGAAGATAAAGATTAAGATACATATCTTAAATCCTGTATCATATCTTAAGACATAAAATTGTTTTTTTAAGAAGAAATTGTAACATGCTTTCTACTTGATTTAGTATATGTCCCCAAATGAGCCTGATCACCTCATTAGCATATCTAGTTAAAGAGCTAGCCTTTAACGTTTGGACGAAATATTCAAGCCTGGAAGTATTTCATTTTGCCTAACCTACCAATAGGGCGCAGGAGAGAAAATTCATTTTAGCGAGTGAATGACATCGGCTACTGCTGCTACCGGGAAGGTCAACAGCTGTTTACCGGTAGGGCAGGCTGTTGATAGTGATATTGACATTGATAGATTTGATAGCGACATCCCTGTTTGGACATGCTTACCAGTAAGGAACATTCTAGTGGCTTCTGGACATTGATGATACGACATCGGACACTAGATGAACCCTTTACACTACGGTGGATTACTTTGGTTTTCAGAAGAACATTTTAGAGGTAAGCAGGTGTCCTTATTAATAATATGTATAATCATGGACAGAATATCCATTACCGATTTTATAAATTCAAGCCCCAACCATAATTAAAGTATCAGTAATATTTTGAGTAAAGGGTCGATTGGCCGTAGTAGGCGGAAGCGTCACCTCGTGGCGGTGCCGAAAATATTTTCATGTCTGGAAAAGATAACTATATATTCACAAAATATATCCCAATAAATTTCATAAAGGTGTAAAAACCCATTTATATAATAGGATTGTTGATTTCTGTATGTAAATTATTAATGATTATGTACGTTACCTTGCTAATGAAGGATGTTATAATATTTTCCCATTGTGGCCTAAGCAATGTAAAGCCTAATAAATATTAGATAATTTTATCTTGATCGCCAAAATGTAGAAAAGATAGTTTTGTTCATGTAATTGTATTACTTTACTGGAAGCCTCCCATTACTTCATGTAACTGCCCTACTTCAGTAGGTTAAAAATAATTCATCACCGTTGTAATAATTCATTTGTACTTCTAGTATACACTCCGATTAAAATTTTATAAAGAAGTCATAATGAATACAATTAATCAGTCATGATACTTACAAAAATGTTTTTCTACCCTAATTAATTATATAGTAATTACAAATAAATAATTAAAACTAAATCTGTTTTATGTTTAATATACATGCAATCTAAATTAGTAGTATACAATACCAAACTCTTATTTAATAATACATTTAATTCATGTTCAAGTACAGTGTGTATATTAGGTAAATATTCAGATGAAAGTAGATATATAGTTTCACTACTTGTTTTCAAATATAGAGAACTTTCATTAAGTTATCCTTGGTTGAGATAAATTAATTAAGTAATTTTAGTTATACGATAATTGTAACAGGAGGATTGGGAAACCTATTCAGAGTGTTTGTGTTAAATTAATGTAATGTATTTAACGGTTTGTAGTACAGTAGATGTTAAACAAGATAAAACTATAAACCAACTTGGAATTACAGCCTAATTAATTAAATAATTATGAATGCTAATTTGATTAAACCAATTTATAATATTTATGTCTTGTAAAAACAATGTCGTCATGTCACAAGTCTATGTGTCACCATGAAAAATATTTGTAAATAATAATTGTGTATTCTAAGCTAATTTTCTATGTCACTAAATTTAATGTTTGCTCGCTCAGTAACATAGTAATTTCCTCTAAAATAAATATACCTATATAATCTTTTAGTATCTAGTATTGGTATTTTCACTGTGCAATGTGTGATTGATATTATTTTAATGAAACTGTTTCTTTGAAAATAATTATTAATACGGGCAGTAATAATGCTAAACTTAGTAAATACTAAAAGCTATTTAGTCCAAAAGCACTCCATTTTTAGTCACAAAACTATTTCGGCTATGATACTTGTACCTTTTAGTAACTGTAATTAATGTTGCAATCCCGTGAAGATGCTGTGACAGTTACTTTTAAAATATGTATTTTACTGTTGTCTTGAATTATTATTCGTTATGGTGCTTTCGTTATTGTATTTAATATTCAGTCTAGTTAAAACTCTGAATACGTTGTATGTGAAGTAATTTTAAGAGCTGAGCTATCATCTTTGTACATTGTGCAAGGTTTTTATTCCCTGGAGCTGATCGTGGCTACTGGACTGAGGATAAGTCTTGTTAGCCCCACTGTTGCTGCGCGCTCTCCGAGTTGCTGTTGCCGGCAACTGCCTGTTCGTCTGCCGTGCCGTACCGACCGACACTACCGTACCGCACATCCGGTTCACCCGCGGTCGTGTGCTTCCTCTCGGTTCGGTCGACTTCGTTGAAGTTACCGGGTGTGGACTTGTCGTCTTCTGGTGAGTGACTTACAAATTTTCTGGTGATCTCTCAGGTATACTATATTCCTCTCCGAGACTGGGACCATTCCTCTCGATATACCTCTCGAAGGATACTCAGCGCCTGGGACTCCAGAAATAAGAGTTGCATCAATTATTACTCTTTTACTGTCTTTAGGTAGTTAAGTTGGTTTATGTTAAATGTTTAATTATATATCTGTATTGTAAGAAGGGTTTAATTATCTTAAGATATCTTATCTAATTCTGTGTGGTTATATCAGTAATAGTCTTGGTTTATATCTAGTTGTTTTGTTTCACTGTAACGCAGATTAGAGGCAATACTGGCCGTAACTGTTATAAAATAATATGGGATACGTTTTGCCCTGTACGGGAATTATTGCAATAAACTCGAGTCTGTAAAGTTTCTGTAGTCTTGAGTTTTTCCCGTCTTCACAGCTTAACCATAATTGTCCCTATACTTTTATAATAAAGTACTCTAATAAGATCCAAGAAAAGCTAAGGATTCAATAATATAGTTACATTAATATAGTTTGAGTCACGCCAAACATTTTCCTACTTACTAAATTTAGAAATATATTCTTATCCTCACAATTAAATTTAACGTTTATTGTAAACGGTTCATCGACCTTTGGTAATTCTTTTGGGTCCCTACACCTGCTTACCCTGGTGAAGTCCCGGAACCTGGAAAGAACTGGTTCCTTGTTACAGTCCCTGGAGTCTCCTTCCAAAACAAGGTGGCGCCCCAAAATAAATATTGAACATTTTTCGTCGTTGTTGTGGACTTCGCCTAGGACTTGGAACAACTTACCCCCCTTTCCCCTGAGCTTAGCCAGCATCAGTAACAGAGACTGGTGTGGACTGTTACAAAATGTCGTACAAAAATATTATACTAGCTTAACTATGTAAATTTAATAATACAGCTACACACTGTTATTAAAGATATTTAACATTCAATCTTGACAGATAGGTATGTTTGCTTAAATCAGGTCATACTCGTAAGATTACTCTGTTTATATTAGGCCGCTTATCTAGATAAGTAACTTGTAAAGCAAGAGGGGATTATATGAATATGTGTTTCCTAACAGAGCATAGTAACCAAACTGTCCTCTGAGACATTGATGCTACAAGTCTGCTGCTAGGTATTATACTGTGAGATTAAACTGATCACCTGTGGGCAAAACCTAGTGTTAGCATACAGTCCCGAGAGAGAGCAGCCACAGTTCTGCAATTAATTAATAGATTTCCATTATTTAAAACACCGTTTTTTGACTTTTTAAATATAAATTATATTCGAACAATTCATAAACATTCTGCAAAATTTAATAATAAATTTGGCAAAACAACATATAAAGTATCCAGAAATGTTTTTTAATTAATAAAAAACATTTCTGGATACTTTATATGTTGTTTTGCCAAATCGATTAAAATTAATTAAAAAACATTATAGCAGTGAGCTGCAATAATGTATCTGTTAAACGCAACTATTAGCTGATTTTTAATAAAAATTAGATGCTACAAAACTTATAACTTGGCAGTGAAATTAAAGTGATGCAAAGCACTCAGTGAAACTTGTACCACTCAGTTATTAGTTTGTCGCAGCGAAGTAAACTTGTGTTGAATCGATTATCTAAATTTATAAACAGTTTATTATTCTTATAAATCTTTAAAAAATTAAGACGAGTTTATAATAGTTCTGAAAATTGTTTATAGCAGCCTTTTTTAAACATCATGCTTTATTGTGTTTTATAAACCTTTTTGCAAGACTGGTCTTTATTGGAATACGAATTTTGATCGTTTTATTGTATTAAACTTTATTTAATATAAAGTTTGTAACTTTTTTTACCTCAAAACATGAATAACGGACATAAGTTACATTAGGCATGATAAGACCATACAGTACTTTGTGTCATTTATAATTTGTCTTGCTCTGACAAATTAAATAGAGAAGGTTTATAGACTAAATAATGGATGTTATGTAAATGCAGTAAAGTCTGAGCCTAAGAAAAACAATTCTATATTAGCAATAGTTAAATATTAATACCAGATGTTAATACGTTGATATGTTTCAGCATCAAACAATCCGTATATCAGGCTAATAAGTGGTGGATAAGTCTTTGCCCAGCTGTTTTCATAGAATTGCTTGAAAGACCGTGGATTTAGAGATTTAATTATTAACCCTCCATCGGGCGCTAAACGGAGTTTTCCTCCGTGTATGTTTTATTATTAAAAATAGTACTACTTTTCTGATGTCGGCAGTCGTTTCCCCGCAGTGTACTTCACGAGCATCTTTCGGGAAAACGAAACAATAGCCTCCCGCTTTTATTTATCAAAATGTGTCAGTATGAGGTCTACTTCCGTGCGTGACTGGACGATTCCTCCGTGAGCGCCCGGTGGTGTGTTTGTAGTGCTTGGACGAAATCACCGTGAGCGCCTTATTGTGTTTAGTTTTTATGTTGTAATAATCCGTGTGCGCCTAAATGTGTGACCTGTGATGGTTTCTTTTTAAATTTTACTATATATTTTATTTGAATTTTGTGAAATGGAGAATGAAGACGAGAGACTTGTTAGTACAGTACCAGTGTGCTAGGGAACATTTCAGTAATGATTATGGAGTGAACATTGTCGCTATAACAACCAGAAGGAAAATGTTTTGAAATTTTGTGCAGTGTGTAAAAAAATTTTTAGTAAAGAATAAATTTTTATTTCAGAGCAATAATTGACATTACAATTGTATAATATCTCAAGAATTGAAGTAAGTTGTTTTTGTAAGAAGTTAAAAACTAAGTTAATTTCCATACATATTTACAGAAGGTTAAACATTTTTTACAATTAATTGCATTATTCCTTAAAATTAATCATGTTGTTATTATACAATAACATTTTTTTAAAATTTAGAATTTCTTATTTGGAAAATTCATCATAAGAGTGTAATTTTTATTAAATTTCTAAAAATGAATATATTACATTGTAATTAAATCAGTATGAATATTTAAACAAATAAAAACAGTTTAAACGATTATGATATCCATTATTCGCCAACCTGGAGGAAACCTCCGTGAGCGCCTGATGGTGTTTCTAATTTTAAGCGCCCGATGGAGGGTTAATCTTAATTTGAAGCAATGGGACAGTTGCAGTTGTTGCAGAAGTAAAATGTGTACTACTTTATGTTTCACAGAGCCTTATAACTATATATAAATAGTAAAAACCCCAAAGAAGACATATACATAATTGGTTGGGATTTCTCCTTATTATTTTTAGTTATTCTAAAGTAATAACGCCGCATAGATCTCTTAAGTATATTAGATGAATAATTATAGCCTCTTGGAAATATAAAATTTTAAATGAATCACATTTTTAGTCGTTATGTAACCGAATGCAGGAATCTTTCATTGTCTCTTTCCAGTATCTTAACTTGAAGAAACAGACAAAATGAGAATACTCAGAATTAATGAGTTTAGGGTACTCTCGGTTACATACAAGTGCATGTAATAACTGATACAAAACTAATTATAAATTATATAATTTATCAAAATACTTTATAATATGCCATGCAAATTTAAAAGTATATAACTATTTTGTAAACTAATAGATAATGCGTTAGAAAAGTTTGGTGTGACAATGTATGTTAGTAGTTGTTACAATGTATTCAAAATTTATAAAGAATAATCATTAGTAATTTTTTGCTTATACGTTTAATATAGTTTTCATAGGATTGCATCAGTAAGTTTAAATTTACACAATGCACTTATATAATTAACAGAAAACCCGACTCGAATGAAAGTACGACTCACCTAACGAGCATATGAAAAGGGTTAGGAGAGTCAGCCACAAGCCTCTGTATGTACATTTGATTGTGCAGAGTTTCATGGGTTTGTACGGTTCTACTAGTTTCACTCTAAGATGAAGTTACAATTGATGGCGTGAGACTTGGTGACGTAAGCTAATTATTCAACAACCTGTACAAAAATTAAAAATAAAGCGTATGCAGCAGGTATATATAAACCTATCCCAATAACAATTTTGCATGAGTTTGGATAAAAATGTGTTTATGATGTCATAAGTCTAGACCGACTCCCTTTTTCTGTATTACGTAATCCCCAGAACATTTACTATTAATTATTGATAAATATATGCAACCAATGTATAGCAACCTAATCTATAGAGATCCCAGCTACATAGAGGTCTCAACCTCTAGCAGGTTACAGTATTAGAATTCTCCCAGCTTCTGAAAGTTACCAGATTCTAGTTTCTGTTAGTTCTCGATCTTTTAAAGCTCTTCTCTAGGATCTCTAGGAAGATCTTAGTCTCGGGTGGTTCCCCACCTTGGCCTTTGAGATTTAATGGTATCTAGGAGCTTCTACTACTTTCCATCCTGTACAAATCCCTGCTCTATGGTTGCCTCATATAGCTGTCGGCCTTAGGCAGATTTTGGCCTCAAGTAGTTTTAGACTCCTAGAAGTTCCCTACTGCTCATAATATCAAAGATAAGAGATGATGGTATTTTTCTCAGTGTTCATTTATCCTGAATTTCATTTCTAGGAAGGAAATGCACAAGCCATCAACCACTATGAAAGAAAACAAGGTTCTGGCTAAACTTTTCAGTCTGTAGGTAAATATATTCTTCACCTGAGTGATATGTTAATTTCAAGACGCATCCATATCGTAACAGAAAATATACACTATCATAGAGTTTATTATTGCTTATTTAGAAAAGGAATGTCATGCAAAACATCATATCTATTTTTTAATTCTTACTAGAAATAGGCTGCAGACGATTAGGCTTTTCTGACCACTTGGCAAAACAGCCATAGATTAAAATGCACCATCATCAACCACGATCTAATGTACGAAGAAGTAAAATTTCAGGAAACATTTTAATTTGATACTCCATTCATTCTCTCAACATTTTTTGAATGAAAGTTTTCTCAAACACTCAACAATATTAAGTTACAAGACAAACACCGCAAATACATACTGAGTCGATAAGTTGTATCCAATTTGACCTTAAATAATATTATTGGCTTTGGTATCTTTATTATGCTTCTAAGAAAGTCATCTGCATCATAAATGCATTTAATTGTAATGGTTCTGAGAATTTCTTTTTGAAAAACTGGAGGATATAGAAGCTGTCACTACCCTTATTGTTCCATTTGTAATATCCAGGTGGCACGATTAGAGGAATACCCTGTATTCACATTTCTGAACTACTATTTTACTCAAAAGGCTAACACTGTAAAACCAATCTCTTTGTCTAATTCAATTGTGGTATATAAAAAAAACAAGATAAATTGTGTTTAAAAGCTACAAGGGACGTTTATTCTGAGCAGATATAATTGGATTAAGTTACCAGATACACATCTGACTTTTAAGATTTCCCTTTTAAATAATTTTAAATTTTTACGTTTCCAAAAGTTAGGAGCATACCGTGGTAATTACGAATAAATTCCTAATAATTGTATTATTACAATATTTGTTGGTATAAACCCTATATTTGCATAATTTAGGTGTATTTTATATTGCCGTTTTGGATATTAAACGATGCCTTTATTACTTCTCACTGTTAATTATTAAAGTTTTTTAAAAAATTAACAATTATTTTGTTATTAAATAATTAAGTGTTTTTTTTTATTCTTAAAGGGATATTTTTCTTTATCAATAATGCTATATACCTAAGTGTAGTATCTATACAATACAAGAGATAGCTGATATTATTTCGTTTATTAATATTTCATTGAAGTTAAATCGCCATTTACAGTTAGCTGAAGTAGTTAGAAAGCTAGCTAAATAGCCTGATGAAACATTAAAAATCAAACATTTTATTAAAGTAATGTTCTAAAGATAACATACATATTATTATTTGTGTACGCAAGAACGCCAAAATTATGCAGAAGTAATAATATTTATAAAATACATTGTAAAATCAATCCTAAAATCCATTCAAATGTAGTTAACGTAACATGATATTACCATTTACTAATACAAGGTAAATTTTGTAGTTATTTATTAAGAATACATTTGCAGAGTTTTGTAACTTAATAGTAAAATTTAAAATTTTATTGGCATTTAAAAGCGTAATTCAGATATTTTAAAGCATTATACACCTGGACTGTTTTAAAAGTCAGAAACTAAACTATTTCCCTCACGTCCTGACTTGCTGGCCACTAGTAACGCTACGTCCACAGTTTCGGAAATGCTGCCAAGTCTGGGGTACACGAGAAGTATTTTAAGGCAAAACCGTGTCTTTTAGTATTTTAGGTTACTGTATAGAAAGGTTGAACATTGTCTATTACGCCCTAATAGGATATGACATGAATTCATAATTTACCAACCAATCCTCTACTATTTCCTCCTTTACTGGTCGCCATCAGCAAAAAACAGCATAAAAACTACTTATATCTTATACTTAAGCGGTTCAAACTATGTAGTACTCTTGATACCAATATTGTACTACCGATGCGTTTGAGGAAATAAACTATTAGTGATCCATGTCTCCATAGTTTCTCCATTTTGTATTAGGTTGCTTTAGGTAACTTTATTCAGAAGCTCTTACAAAGTTCGTCTTTATGCTTTTATTTAACCGTCTAATCTGCCGACGTTGTCTTTGTCTCTCCATAAAGAATTTTTCTACAAAAGCTTTTTTACGAACGTATAGAATTATTTTTTACTTATAGATTTTATTTTTTTACATACAATTCTTTACCAACTACTCTGATAATTTAATAAGTTACTTATTCTTGATAAAAGGTCATTATTTTTAAAACTTCGCTTAATGTTTGTTAATACATAAGGTCAGAATTTTAAAATATAACTTTCGAAAAACTATTACATATATTACATATATTACATATATTAGCATATTTTAGTTATAATAATAATGAATAATTTAATGCGAATTAACTTCTAAATTAAAAATCATTTTATTTCTTCCAAATAATTTTTATATGTAGCAGACTTCATTGACTAGGTTTGATCATGCAAAATAATTTAATTCGTTTATTCACTTATTCATTTAAATCATTGAACATTTTTGTCCTAGAAAAAAAGTATCAATATAAAATCATTCTTAGAATGATAATTTTTGAAAAGCATGATTACATACATGCCATTTTACGAGTACCTTTAACAAAGTAACACATGTGGGCAAGATTTGAATTCGGATTTACGTAAAGTTTAAAATCCATTATAAAATACACATATACAACCCCATTTATTTTGAACTATACAGCTTAAAGCTAACGAAGTTATCTGATAATTTATCTTGTCGATGAATTCCTTAAGATCCTTCGGAAAGATTAAGTTTGTGCAAATCGTAGCACTTCTTATTAGTCACGGTCATCAGTATGCAGAGTAACGAGGAGATGTACACAAAACATCAATATATTACCCGGCTCTCCGGGTCTCACAATGCTGTGTGTGGAATCCCATTAGTTAATCAGATAGTGTATGTTTCCTTATCTTATTTTACCATGTGGTAAAGTACATTATTACTTTTGTTGGTTACTTAAATTTCTGTGCTCGTAACGTTTTTCTTAAAAAGTTGTTTTAGAAATTAATTTAAAGAGAAAAACGAGAGGTTCAAGGGTCTTACCAATACGTGAAGCAATTTCAAATGTTTATCACATTATGAAAGATAAGCGGAAAATAACACACCTATACATTTGAAAAATTGTTTAACAGCCTGTCAATCAAGCAACTGGAAATTTCAGAATGCAGCTAAAACGTATCTAAGGTTGGAAACTCCTGCGGGCACTTTTTGCAATATGCCAATAAAGTAATTAAACGTAAACATATTGAAATTGGAGTTTGGAGATCAATGAATAGTTTTCTATCGACAGCATGAAGAAACATAGAAATATTTATTGAATGTGTAATATAACACTTAAGAACAGAATTAAGTGGGCTATAATACAAATTTTATCTATCTTACGATTTTATAACAAATATTACCAATAACAGAAACACAAACTGATCATTTTATATCCGTGAAATGCATATAACATGTCTATGTGGCTCATAAAGAAATTCTACAAGCATATTATGAGCCTTTTAACGGAATTAGTAAATTTATCTTTTAAAATAGGAGTTTTCACCACCTCCATCCTAAAAATCGGAAAATTCAATCCGATTTTAAACAAAGACGATCCAATGTCAATTAAAAACTATCAGCCTGTCTCAATTTTGCCTGTACTGAGCAAAATCTTTCAAACACTGTTCTTAATAAGAATCCTTCAGTTTTTAAATAAACACAACCAGCTTTCGAAGGACCAATTTGGTTTTAGAAAGGGAAAGTCGACAATAGAAGCAGACGTGAGTCTGGTCGACATGGTTGTAGAGGGGATATAAGGTAAAAATTCTACAACTGGTGTGTTTCTTGACCTAACTAAAGCATTCGATTTTGTAGACCACAGCAAACTGCTTGACCAATTGGAATTCCATGGCATTAGAGGTGTGCCTTAGTTCATCTCTCTCTAAGCCATCGATCACAAGTTGTTTAGATTGCAAACCAAGTTCAAACCCAATATAAATGAGCTTTTGGGGTCCTCTAGGCTCCACTCTCAGCCCGATTCTCTTCTTAGTCTATGTCAATAACATAGGATCATCACTTCTGCATGGAAGACTCGTGCAGTATGCTGATGACACAACCGTCTGCTTCAGTGGAAAGCCAAATATGGCTGTGGAACAACAGGCTTTTGTTGACCTCAGAAACTGTGTCCAGTACTTTCAAAGCCTCAATCTGGCAACAAATTCTTCTAAATCAAACTTTTTAAAATTTTCATTGCGCTCTGTAGAATCAGAATACAGCTTGGGCATCATGCTAGCAGATTCCACGCTAGAAGAAGTCTATGCCTCGAAGATCCTTGGTATACACCTAGATCGAGGGTTGACATGGAATACATAAATAGATTCGGTTTCCGCAAAATAATCTTCAGTATTAAATGTTTTGAGTTCCCTAGCCAAATACTGCCCTGATCAAGTACTGATGACGGCGTATTATGGCTTGATTTAACCACATCTTTCCTACGGGTAGATTTTGTGGGGACGTGCGCAAACAATCAATTTTTAAAAGTATATAAATTGCAAACAAGTCAATTCGAAAATTGCAAAAATAAATTTCAGACAATCATCCAAACAAGTTTTCAAACAATTGCAACTGTTGACTCTGCCGAGTCTCTAAATATTGCAAACACTTCTGTTCTGTAAGTCAAGATGTGCCCTGATAAGGGGCTGACACATACATGAGTATGAGACCAGAGGCTTAGACAGCTACCGAACTGACCGAAAGAAACAGAACGGTTGCTTATGAGCACCTGCCCTCACAGATTGCCAGATTCTATAAAAAGTGCCCCAACGCCCAAAGTGTTAAAAATTCGCCTCAAACGCTTTCTAGCGTCAATGGCATTTTATAATGTCAGCCAAGGTATTGCATACAACTGGGAGACTGATCATTTATAAGACTGACGCCGACGTAGCGAGTGGATAGAATTGACATATGAATGAGACTGAAAGAATTCAAAAACTTTATGTATGAGTGGATATTGTAGTATAAAGGACAAAATTATTTTAATTCAAATTTCTAGACTTTTTGCTGTGCATGTTACCATGATTTCCAATAAAATATTTGAATTTGAAAATGTTTAGCTGAATACAGAAATTATAGGCAGGTATTGTACATGAATGATATATTTGTTGATCTACAATGAGCTAACCTATGCTCGTAGTACTTTGGGGTTGAAGACACTTTTAAGTAAAGTGCATCGCCTAAACACTGTCCCATACAGGTGGGGAAGATAAGATGGATAATGTTCTACTTAGTTAACAACTCTAGTTATGAAATATGGGTGAACACTAAATGATTTCCAAATCAGAACGATAATAGTGTTGTTGTGATAGATAATGCTCCCTATCACAATAAACAAGACTATCCTGCACCAGCATCAAATAGAAAGGCCGAACTATTCAAATGGCTTTCCGAGCGTAATATTGCTCTATCAGACACAATTACGAACCAGCGCTTTTATCAAATCCTACAAGCCTACTTGCAAAATGTACAATATTATTCAAAATTTTTCTAAAAGTGGACACATTTCCATAAGTTCGTCTGTAAAAAGAAATGAAATAACTAAATTTTCAGCCAATAAGTAACTAAAAGTAGACTCACTTTTTATTACTATACGTTCATTTTATAATGAAAACTAAATGTGTAATTTCACATATATTTTACATTCTTTGAACCCACTTTTGTTTCTGTTACTATATAGTTAATAAGGTTTCTTGAATATACAGGGTGTTCTGAAAAAAGGTGCCCATAAGTCAGGGCGTGATTCCTCACATCAAAATAAGAAAAAAAGGTCTAATTAACATAGGTCCGAAAATGCTTAGTTACCAAGTTATACAGGGTGAAAGATTTCATCTGAATTTCAGTTCCCCTGCTGCAACGAAGCCCTACGGGTATTTGTTGGCTGTTTAATTAAGATGTACAATTTAGCGTACTTTATGTACAATGAACTGAAAAATTGAATAAAACCGTTTCCAGACCTGTAGCTACAGAAATTTTTAAGATATGTGACGAAATACGCGAAACTTGGTCCCGAAAAAACAAGTTACATTTAGGTTTGAAGCAGATTTACTATGTTAAATGTACAATAAACACAAAATATTTTTTCACGGTACTTGTAGAAAATTTAATTTCGAAGAGAAAGATGTAAAATAAGTCTATAATAGACAAACGCAAACTTTAAAAAATAATCCTTAATTACATACAAAAACGCATGAAAAATAGACAAAATCTGTTAAGCTCTCTACAAATGTAATAATTGAAATTAAAACAGCTGTTTATTAAAATATTTGATTTGAGAAACAAAATAATTTCTATTTAAAACATATGTTTTAACAATGTAACATTGTTTATAATAATTTAAATAAACATTACAAGCAGATATTTTTCCATTGCTCATTAAGTGCGTGTGTTGATCTGTACTTTAATACAAGTTAGTGCGAGTGCCGTTGAAGTTAATTTTTGATAGCTAATAATATCTTATTCATCATGGCAGGTAATATGAATATTATGTACACTAATGGTGAAATGGCAGACATGCATTTAATGTACGGTCTTGCACATTGCAACAGTCGTCAGGCTAGACGACTCTATCAGGAAACATTTTCCTCATAGACAGTTACCGACTCATAAAAATGTTTTCTTCCATTCATAGAAGGCTAAGCGAGACGGGAACCTTTAAATCTGGAAAAGTTGGTAGATCAGGACGGCCACGTACAACGTGTACAGCTGAATTGGAGGAGGGCGTGTTGGACGAAATAGAGAATCATCCTGGAAGAAGTACTAGAGAACTAGCCTTGGATTTCGGTGTTAGTAATTCAATTGTCTGGAAGATTTTACACGAGCAGCAGTTGCATTCTTATCACTATCAAAGGGTCCAGGCTCTTTTGCCTCGAGATTACTTTCCTCGTGTTCAGCTATGCCAATGGCTTATCCGAAGGTGCAGAAATCCACATTTTTTAAATTACATTATCTTTACTGATGAAGCAAAATTTTTAAGAATGGCTATTCTTAACACCCACAATACTCACATGTGGGCAATTGAAAATCCACGTGCTATTTCAGAGAACCGTCACCAATATCAGTTTTTCTATAAACGTATGGGCTGCTATTTCTGGGTGATAAAATTTTTATTAGTTTTTTTACCTGATACGCTCAATGGTGAAAATTATTTACATTTCTTGACGACTAATCTGAATGAGTTATTCGAAGATGTGCCACTATACACACGCAACAACATGTGGTTCATGCAGGATGGAGCTCCAGCTCATTACACATTACAAGTAAGAGAATTTTTAAATGAAGCATATCCAAACAGATGGATTGGTCGAGGAGCCCCAGTAGCATGGCCTGCAAGGTCACCTGACCTCAATCCTCTAGACTTTTTCTTATGGGGACATTTAAAGACGCTTGTCTACGACTCGCCTGTGGATACCATAGAAGAGTTGCGAATAAGGATTGTTAACGGGATTCAAAGACGTTAGACGTTAGATTGTTAACGTGAGACACCTGGGATCTTCGAAAGAGTTCGGCAGTCTATGAGAAGACGGCTGGATGCTTGTATTTTGAATGAGGGGAAACATTTTGAACATCTACTGTGACGTGGTTAGTTTTTTAGGACAAGTGTAACTTTTTTGTTGAATGATAATTCAGATAACTTTTTTATGTATGATAATGTATGATTGTTAAAAATATTTACTTGATAAAAAATAATAGTAACTCATTAATTTTTTTTAATAAAACAGCTGTTTTAATTTCAATATTACATTTGTAGAGAGCTTAACAGATTTTGTCTATTTTTCATGCGTTTTGTATGTAATTAAGGATTATTTTTTAAAGTTTGCGTTTGTCTATTATAGACTTATTTTACATCTTTCTCTTCGAAATTAAATTTTCTACAAGTACCGTGAAAAAATATTTTGTGTTTATTGTACATTTAACATAGTAAATCTGCTTCAAACCTAAATGTAACTTGTTTTCCGGGACCAAGTTTCGCGTATTTCGTCACATATCTTAAAAATTACTGTAGCTACAGGTCTGGAAAACGGTTTTATTCAATTTTTCAGTTCATTGTACATAAAGTACGCTAAATTGTACATCTTAATTAACAGCCAACAAATACCCGTAGGGCTTCGTTGCAGCAGGGGAACTGAAATTCAGACGAAATCTTTCACCCTGTATAACTTGGTAACTAAGCATTTTCGGACCTATGTTAATTAGACCTTTTTTTCTTATTTTGATGTGAGGAATCACGCCCTGACTTATGGGCAACCTTTTTTCAGAACACCCTGTATATATTTCTAATAATAATATATTTTCTTGAACTATATTGCAATATATGTATTTTATATTACGTCTTTCGAATTATAAGCCTATATCATATTCTTTGAAACATAAACAACAAATGTTTAGTAAGTTTTAATTAACTGCAGTACAGTATAACCAATAAAAATAATAATGCAACATAATACCAACAAAGCCACTGATTTTCACAGTTCCCACAGAGACAGTGCCACGACCTCGGCGCCCGCCACCGTTGAGTCAGGAACTGAAATCACTGTGCTAAGATAGTAGCATCGTATCCAGTCCCCTTGTTCAGACTGTGTCCTCACGCACTCACCTCCTGAATCCCCTATGCGCGTTTCACCGATCATTCTATACCTGACGCAAGTTACTTCATGTCCGTCTGTCGGACACTGTTCTCCTCAACAGCTGCCGTGTCTTCTTTCTCAATCGCCTGGCCCTCCGTCCTTGCAAACGGCACAGGGATTACTTTTAATTTGTAAATAAGTAGCTTATAGCCCGTTACAAATGTTACTAATATTTGAAACTATGCTCACTGTTACAATATTAATCGTATATAACACATATCATAATCTTTTAATTAAATTGTCTCTTATACAGAATGTATAAATTAGTTGCAAAAGAAAGTTAACATTAAATTTATAATATCTTTGGATACACAAACATAAATCTACTATGGATGGAGGAGTAGACAAATACTAGGTTGTATTTATATTTCATTATTCAGAATATTTTGTAAGCAATATTAAGTATATTTAGTGACAAATGACATTAGAAACTCAAAACTTAACATAAAATAGATAATTATGTTTAAAATATTTATACTTTGTACAATAAAAGATTAAAAAGCCTTATACAAATTATCAACATCATCTATAATACCAAGTTTAAGGAAATGAAACTAATTACCAATATGATTATTTGGTATAAGGTTTTTTATGTACAGTTTTAATGTCATAAAAAGATTTAATTTATTTTGTCCTCATAATTAATTAAACTACAATACAAATAAAAACTACAATATTTCATTACACAATTCTATTGAAAAATACAACAATTAATTGTGGGGATAGTGAAACATTAATACTACTTAAATTTAATTTTGTTTTTAATAGAATATTGCATTGCTTCATGTGATTGTTGTTGTTGACATTAGTAATCCTCTGAGTATTGTGCTATCGTTACATTTTATAGGTTATAATATTACACAAAATCATACTATTAAAAACTCGTGTCTTAATTGGAAAGCTTTATCTTTTTTATTGGTGATTTTTTGCGTGGGTTGTTGTCTTTTATCGTTGGCCACATGAGATTGTTAATACATTTTAGTTCTTAAAACCTTGTTGTGTCAAAATACATCTGATATATTCATTAATTAAATTACGAAAGAGCTATTGTGCACTTATAAATTCTTCAAAGGATTTACCGTATACGGTATGTAAGTATTGAAAGTAAATTCTGGTATACGATAATAATAATGATATCTAACTAATTGTAATAAAAACAACATACATCTAAATTGTCAAGCAATTATATTATTATAAATATATATTAATGTAACCCTCAAGCGCTCTTAAAGCGCACGGGTTTACTTAGAATAATTCTTATGGAATGATTCCATTTTACTGTTAAATATTTGAAATAACTCAGTTCAAGTTCCAAGTACTATTACATATAACTAAGTACAATGATTATTAAATCAAACCACTTTAAGAACCTTAATTTTTACATTGTTCTAAACAGCACTACAACCGAACCTTCAATAAAGCGAGCAATGTGTCATAAGTAAGCTATTTTCGGTTGAAAAGTTTTAACGTTGGCAATAAGTGTGCTCAATAAACTATGCCATAAACCCAGGTGACTGTTATTGGTTGGCAAAGTTGGCGTTCTCTCCACTTATTTTGTGCTATTAATCTTTTGTCCAAGATCCCGAAAGAAATATATATGTGATCAGTCTGTAATTTTTTTAATAACCCATTTTGCTGCTGTGGATTCAGATTTTAATTTTAAGGATAATTTGTGTTAATTTTGATTTGCAGGTTAACTTTTAAGAATAACATGTCATATTATTTTCATTTGCTTACATACATTTTGGCTATGTTTTGTACCTTAATTATTACAATATTATATAAAAACTAAAACTACCAGAGAAGTAATGAAAAACAGGAACGTTATCATTGACAATTGAATGTTGTTAGAAGCTTACGTTTCACTTATCTATAGTCATATACACCAATGTTTCCTTTTTTAACCATGGCAACTTAAAACATTGAAATCATATAGCGTAATATATCACAAGATAAATAAATGTCTTAAGTTATTTGGAAAGATTAAGAATGTGCAAAACCTAGCACTTTACACTTCCTTATTAGCTACGGTCAACAGTATGCAGAGTCACGAGAAGGTGTATAACATTACCATAATACTCAGCTCACCGGATCACACACACACACACACACACACACACACACACACACACACACACACACACACACACACACACACACACACACACACACACACACACACACACACACACACAACACACACACACACACACACACACACACACACACACACACACACACACACACACACACACACACATACACACACACAGCTGTGTGCTCGTGTATGGAGAACCTTTTCATATGGATAACACTGGGATTTTACCTCATTTTAGTAGGCGAGAAATATGCATTGTTAGTTTAGTTAATTGATTTTAATTAACAGTTATGTATATAGACAATATTGTAACATATGTATAAAACAGAATGAACAAGAGAATTGACATAACCAGAAGTCAGTACTGACTAAGGTATCCCTACATTAGTTTTTCTGGGTCTCTGTTGGCAGAACATTCTCTTATACTACCATCTTCTATGGGGGAAATGGGCAGGAATATACAGACTTAGCTGTGATTTATCACATAAAGAATGGTTGTGAAATAAGAAGTTTTTCAATGATTTAAAAATAAATATGTAAAGACATTTAAAATTAATAAAAATATGACTGCGTCGTCATACTTCAATATGTACATATAGCAGTTGATAATATTCGATAATTAATATATGACTAAGCCTTCCCACAAGACTACTGGTCTGGTGCAATAAAATGGCAAAAAAGAATTGTTTTATTTATAGAGGTGGTAATAGGACTATAACGTTCTCTTTTTTCACTTAACCTTTTTAAGCAAATATATGAAATAAATATAACCACTCCTTTCACGAAATTAAAACTAGAATTTTGAAATTTATTAAATTCTGGAACAAATTAAATATTGGATTAAGTAAAAAAATTGTAATTTCAATTCATTATAAACATTAATCTTAAAATAAGATATCTTTGATACAAAGCGACAACTAATAAATTTGTCTTGCCTTTATCAAACCTATTTATCCATTATCCATCATATAGTTATTTATCTGAAGAAGAGATCAGATTGCCGAAACGTAGTGTTACTGATTTTTTTCACTTGTGAAAAAAACTATGGTAATGACCGAAAAATACTGTTTCCTTAAAATGTCTGATATTTTATAAGATATAAATTTAGCCACTTGAAACAACTGTCAGAGAAACCAATTTCAATTTTATTATCATAAGAAGGTGAAACGTGCAGTAAAAAGCGTGGGAAAAAAATTAAATAAGTTTAAATTGTAGATTGTGGCTTGTCTATGATAACTTTTATATCTACTTTAATTTTTGGGAAAGGATGTGGTTAGGACTTTGATAAGGAGGAAACACAGATTGAAGCATTGAGAAAATATTATGACTATGAATAACACATAAGAACTGTTAGTGGACTTTTCTTTTTAAATATTTAGATGCTGCAAGGAGTACCTATACTGATATTTCTTTAATAAGATGGATATTTAGGGGAAGACAACTAATTAAATGGATGTATTTGAGTACGTATTAATATATCTGGTAATGAAGAGGAAATTAAAAATGTGTTAGAAATTCCTGGGATAACTGAAAGTGTAACGGAAAGATTGTTATTGATGAACTGGAAAGGTATGTTGTCGGCTCCGGATGCAATGAAAAGACAATATTCCCCGGAGTTATTCATTATCTACAGTCTATGTGTATTACATTTTAACACATTCTTCCATTCAATTTGCTAAATATGTATTGACACGAAATTGTTCAACAATACTTTCTTATTCGAATAAATATATTATACTTTTATTATGAATATAGAAGGAAATTGCAGTTTTTGTTGTTAATTACAATAATTATTTATTTATACAAAACATAGTAAACATGATCTTCGGAGTAAATAATTCCAAAGCTATTTTATATGTTTACAATTGTGTAGGAAAAGTAAGACCGAAGCCAATCAATAAGATTGTTTAGCAAAATGAAACTTATGTTGTTGAGATATTTCCTGCTTGGTTAAATAAATTAACATTTAGCTAGGTTTAGAGAACTGCAAATAATACATCTTGGTTAAAGTGTTAAACCAATTATATAAGCAAATAACTATATATCAATAAATCAATTTTAAATTATAATTTTTCGTGACTTTGTAACATATATGCTTATGTTCGGATTTAACCAAATTTAATATAGCAGTATACATTATATTTAGATGACTTTTTTCACTTACAATAGATTCTACTTCTAAATAGTTCCCCTTCCAACAGCTTTGAATTATGTGCGCGTATCAAATAATCGTAACATCTTTATTTATAAAGTATTGGGGATTTTCACTTACGCATTAATGCGTACTCATATTTTCCAATAACTGTAAATTCGTATGTTATAAAGAAGTAATCAAAATTCACGTTGCGTTCAACTAATTATAATATTTTAATAACAATTATCCTCTTTATAATTCAGAATAAAGCACTAAAATCGATAAAATCATATGACATAAATAATATTCTTTGTTTAAAATAAATATAATATAGTAGCCCAGTTGTTAGTTGAACTTCCATTATAAATGTGAATATATACGAATCACAATACTCTGTATGATTGGCTCACTATTGGCGGCACTGGACGTGAGGGGCTGATATTGTTTGTGTTACGTTAGCAAACCTTTTTATGTTGTGTGCACTAAGGCCATGTTATTTATTGAAATCGTGTTCAATCAGTATTTTTGTTCAGTTTAGATTATATCCAATAGCATATATACGTATATATTTGGAACTTAACTTTTATCAAAATGAACATTATGCATAAGAACATTTTTAGGCGCAATATTGTACCGATTGTAAAGTTAAGCTAATAGTTGTGTTTTAACTGCAGATTTTCCTCAAAAAGTAGGCTCTCAAGAGACATAATGCAAATCAAGTGATTGCTACTTGTTCGGTACTGTTATCTTGGCCGCATCTCGATCGCGGTGTGGGGCGGCCAGAGATTGGAAGCGGTCAGCTGTTTAATGGTTTGGTCGAGGTTCTTGGAAAAAAAATGAAATGAAATGAAAAATGTCTTTATTTACAGAGGCGAAGTTAGGACTTAAAAGTCCTCTCTATCACTTAACCTCCAAACAAAATAAAATATAATCATACCTATTACAACATTGTAACTGAACACGTAAACAAAATCACTTTAATAATTAATTACATATTGGATTTAACATAATAATGTATATATCAATTATAATTAAAATTAACCATTTCGATTAAACTCTAACATAAATCTCTTTAATGAAACAGGGAACTAATAAAACTATCCTATCCTAATCAGGATCCATGCCCCATCCACGCAACTTACTGTACATACAGTTACCCCAAGTGTGACCACAAGAACCACAAACCGTCACTCCCGCCGAGTCCGCAGCAGAAAGGCCCTACAACTGACTCCATTTAACTAGTAATTTTTATTTTGAGTATAAAGCCCAGATTCATTAATGAAAACAGTGTTTTTTTGAAAGTTTGAAGGCGGGGGCGAATCACCCCTACCTTCAGAATGTATGTTTTCGAAGCTTTTTTTATATTTTGGGGTCCATTTTAATCATTTTTCAATCTTAAATATATTGTTGTTTTTACTCTCATTATTTAATAAATTTCCCTCAGAGTCTTGTATAGTTAGAACGATTTTTTTGAATTCTTTTAATATTTTTTTCTAATTTCAATATAATCGATTTCATTCGGTTTTTCACTGATTTTTGATCCATAAGCAACATTTTGGAAAAAAGTGTACAAAATTTCAGATTCTTTGTGTAAATGTTCGGTATGATTTTCAAAAACTAGGTTCAACGAGATTGCAGTGCACTTCAATTACATCGAACGGTCTAAATTTTGGCGTTTTATTTCCTAAATATACCTGATTTGGCTCAATAGTTTCTTGAAACAAACCCTAATAAATCTACAATAATTGCTGAAAACATTATTCTTACTGGTGATTTTATTTGAATTTTATTAGAGAGATAATTTTTTTGCATTTCAAACTTGTTTTCGTCAAAGTTTAAAGATTTATCTGATTGTTTGAATGTTTTCAGATAATTTTTAAGGGAATTTTTTATTTGATCGAAGGTATAATATCCTTTGTTTAAACCATAATATTTTGTTATGTTCTTCTCACTAAATCCTATACAATAAGGAGAACTTTCACTAATATTTATTACAAAATTGTCAGAATAAAAACCGCTTAAACCGATAAAATAATTTGATTCTTCCTCTAAGTGTATAGGATGTTCCAAGTTTAAAACTAATTTAGAGCTTTCTGAAGTCAACTTGAACAGCTTCATTTTCGCAAGCGTTTGCTTCAAGATGAAAATCTTCTATTTAAATGGAGAAATTTTTAAAGCAAAAAGATCAGATAAAACTTCAAACGTTTGAAGAAAATAAGAAAGATCAACCAATCAGATTGTTAATTGTTGGTTCAAGTGGATGTGGAAAAACAACTTTACTATTGAATTTTATCTACAATAGGTTGATTCCTTATTCCAATTTGTATGTTTTTAGTAAATCTTTAGAACAAGACGCCTATAAAAAATTACAAGAAAGATTTGAAAATATTGAGAAAAAACTTAAACAAAAAAATATCACATTTTTATAATGCTTCTGAGGACATAGTTCCGTTAAGCGAATGTAAACCCAATTCGTTAATCGTTTTTGATGATTGTATTTTAGAAAATCAAGACGTTATTAAGGAATATTTCGTAATGTCCCCGTCACAAAAATATCTCTTGTATCTATCTTTCTCAATGCTTTTCAAAGGTTGATAAACAAGTTATAAGAAATAACCTGAATATGTTGTGTATTTTTAAGCAAGATGATCACTATTCGAGAAAGATTTATAACAATTATGTGGGATCTGATATGAGTTTTAACCACTTTATTGAGTTATGTGATAAAATTTGGAAGGAAGACTACGGATTTTTAACTATTAATCTAACTTTGAAGCCTAAAAATGGTAAATATCTGAATAAATTTTCTAATATAAAATGCTGCTCAGTGGTCTGACAAATCTACTTGATAAAATATTTGTTACAAATTATTTTTATATTATCTTTAATTTTTATTTACATTATGAAAATAAACAGAAAAACGGTAAATCTGTTCACGTTCCACGTTCACGTTCCACGTTCACGTTCATGTTTCACGTTCATGTTTCACGTTAGTGTTTACGTTTCACGTTCATGTTTCACGTTCCACGTTCACGTTTTACGTTCCACGTTCACGTTTTACGTTCCACGTTCACGTTTTACGTTCCAAGTTCACGTTTTTACGTTCCACGTTCACGTTTTACGTTCCACGTTCACGTTTTTACGTTCCACGTTCACGTTTTACGTTCCACGTTCACGTTTTACGTTCCACGTTCACGTTTTACGTTCCACGTTCACGTTTTACGTTCCACGTTCACGTTTTACGTTCCACGTTCACGTTTTACGTTCCACGTTCACGTTTTACGTTCCACGTTCACGTTTTTTACGTTCCACGTTTTCAAAATTTTCCTAAATAAATGGCGAACGTAACTTCTGAAGAAGCGAAAAAACTTGATCAAATCGAAAAGAAATTAATCAAAGAATTTAAAGAACAGATTCGAATGGATGAAGAAGAACAAGAACTTATTCAAAAAATTAATCAACCTGTAACTTCTGCAATAAAAAATGTTGAGGGCAAAATTGAAAATGTTTTAAGCGATAATCAAAATTTAATGAATTTGGTTCCAGTTGTACGACAATTTGCTGATATTTCGATTCCAGAATCTGAAGTAGAAGAGTTTGAATTGCCAAAATTACCATCTTCAACACCATTTAGACCTCGAATCATTGAAGACTCTACCATAGTTGAACCAATAAGTCCTGGAACGACGGACATAATTATTGGTAAAATTGGTAAAAAATTCCTTCCTAGAGTAAAAGATGATAAATTTGGTTTTGTATTGGGATAAAAAAAAGAAAAGTTTTATGATTGGAAATTTTGCCCGTGAATTTTGAACATAATGATATCATTATTAAAGATAAAACATATAAAGGAACTCAAGGTTTATGGAGATTATTAACAGGCACTGATGTTCCAAAAGATAATTTATATTCTGAAGAAGATTTGAAAAAGGATACAGAAATTTTATGGGAATCTGATTCAATTTACAAAAATAATGATCCATCAACTAAGAAACCAAAGTCAAGTAAAAGGTAAAAAATATCTCAATTTGATTAAACCAATTTGGAAAAAACGAATCGAAGGATCTGGTATAAGAAAATACAGTGATAATAAGATTGAGTACAGATATATCGACGATTTGACAAAACTCGATGGAATTATAAATTATATTTATGCTCAAGAAAAGGCTGGAAACAACAATTTTTTTGAACGAAAAGAAAGCGATTAAAGATTTTATTTCGAACAAACTTGATGAAATGATTGAAAAACCTGATGGAATTAAATATTTAAAACGAACTTTGCCGGCAATAAGTTCATCTATGATTGAGGGTAGTGGACTTTTGAATGATTTTATCAACAATTTACCTTTTGAATTACACGTACCAACTTATCAGTATTTGGGGCCTGGAACACAAAAACTCGAAAAAAGACTAAAAAGAGGAGATCCTGGTATAAATAAATTAGATCAAGCTGCTATGGAACACGATATTTTTTATGCAAAACATAGAGACACAAATTCCAGACATATCGCAGATAAAGTTTTGCAAGATAAGGCAATGGATAGATTTTTATCAAAAGATGCTAGTTTAGGTGAAAGATTTGTTGCGCTTCCAACAGCTGGAGCAATGTTTTTGAAGAGAAAACTAGGAATGGGAATCGAAGAGAACTTGAAATTTTAACTATATTAATGGAGGTGAACGTAAACTTCAGCAAAAATCAGAAAGAAAAAATAAAATCCGCTTTTAAGAAGAAAATACCCGTTAGTATTCAATTTAAAATAGATTAACTAAAAAATGGCGAAGATAAGATATTTTTAACAAATAGACAATACAATAAACTCGAAAAACATAAGAAAAACAATAAAGGAACCAGAATAGAATTTTCTTATAATCAGTTGAAAGAACTTAAAAATGGTGGTCTTTTGAAAGATTTATTAGATTTTGGAGAAAATATTCCAGTTGTTAAAAATGTTGTTCCTTATGTTCGTAAAGCTGCTCCAATCGTTAAAAAAGATGTGATTCCTATTGTTCGAAACATTTTAAATTGGTTAGATAAAGAGTTGGAAGATGTTACAGGATCTGGATTAGATGAAAAAACTTTGAATTACGTGAAATCAAACATTGAAAAAAAAATTTAAACCTTTAACATTCGGGGAATTGGAAGAAATCTGCAAAAATATTAAACATTTTAGAGGAATCTTCATGAGAGATACATTACCTGAAAAAGTTAAGAAATTTGAATGTGGAATTGTGAATTTAGACTCGATTATGGGAAGTGGAACGCATTGGATTTGTTATTATAAAAATGATAAGAATGCATGTTATTTTGATTCGTATGGAAGAAATGAGGACAAACCACCTATAGAATTGATTAAATATTTGAAAAAATCAAGCGTCTACTACAATGATTCTCAGATTCAAGACTATAAAGATCCCCCAATTTGTGGTCATTTATGTGTTTTTGTTTTGAATGAACTGAGTACTGGTAAAGATTTTAAAGAAGTTGTTAACAAATTATTACTTAATAAATATGGATTCACAAAATATTTTTGACGTATTTGGAACACAAATTATTCAAAATGTAGATAATAGTTTGAATTTTGATAGTTTGAGAAATGAGTTTTGATAACAAGTTAGAAAATGTATTACAAAACCTTCCAGATTCAGATATGTTTTGCTGTCGAGATTGAAGATTTTAAAGCAGAATATGATAACAAACTTGCAAATTTCATGAGTTCAAATGAAGTTGCTGATAAAATAAAAAACATTGGAAAAAGAAGTTGATGATGGTGTAAAAAAATTATTTACCAATTTAATGTCTCATATCGAAAAAGCTGATTAAAATTACTGAAGCGATCAAAGTTGAAAAGAATTATGTTAGTTTGGCTAATAAAAAAAGAATTGTCGGTGTTCGACCTGGTATTGACAAACATGATGTTGTTGTTAAAGAGCAAATTTTGAAACCTCTAAAATTATCAGAAAACATCGATATTGTTGATTTACATGATCCGAAAGTTAAAAATGCCTTAGATTTTAAAGGAAAAAGAATTAGCGGTGTTAGTAAAGGAATTAATCCATTTGATGTTGTTGTAATGATTCAATTAGAAGATCCTATTAAAATGTTTAATGAACTAAAACAAAATTATGAGAATCATAAACAGCATGTTAAAGATTTTACAACAGAAGTCTTTGACAAGTTAGAAGCCAGAAATAGAAGATCAGTAGACGATGTTGGTGAAATTACTTGATAAAGTAAATAAACTAGAAGAAAACTTTAATACATATAAAAATTATGTTAATGTATTAGTTGGTGAAGTAATTAACAAAATTCTGGAAGATTTTGATACACGTTTCAATGAGAAAGTAAACTTTTTTGAAAATTTAGGTACACGTTTCAATGAGAATGTAACACATAATAATGAATTACTTAAAAGAATAGATGATCAATACTCTTTATATCTCGATAAAGTAAATAAACTAGAAGAAAACTTTAATAAATTTAAAGAAGATGTTAATAAATCTTTTGAAAACATTGATAACAGATTTAATGGATTAGGCGGCTATGATGACTAATTTTCCTTATATAAATGGCGCTCATATATTGTGTGAGATGTAAAGAAAAAACTGCAACAAATGATATAAAATACTATGCAAACATCAATGGAGTTAAGAGAATTTCGGGAAAATGTGCTGAATGTAACGCAAAAAAGAGCCAATTTATAAAAACTTGATTTTGAAATTTTTTCCTAATAAATAGAGATGGCGGGACATTACAGTGCTTTCGATCTTTTTATCATGCAACACGAAAGAGATTTGAAAAAAGAACATTGGGATGACATTTCTCAAAAATATGAATTATCCGAAGATATGATGAGATTATACGTAAACAAATTGAATTGGTATAACATTGCTAAATATCAAACTTTATCATCAGAGTTCATTCAAGAAAATATACATTATCAATTAAAAGATCATATGTCTGTTCTTTGTCTCTATCAACACTTGAGTATAAAGTTTTTGGATGAAAATAAAGATACAGTTGATTGGAACAATATTATAGATAGCGGTTACTATCCTGTGCAAATTTTATTGAAATATGTGACCGAGATCGCAAAATTTAAGGAAGAGAATCCTGAATATGACGAAGTAGATCATTAAAAATGACTCTAATCTTTTTAATTATTTTACTAAAATTTATATCTTTTCTTATAAAAACGTACATTAGATCGATGAAAAAATGATACATGATGTTTAAAATTTCTAAATTTTCTCTTATTAAATGGCGGACTACAGAAAATATGCTAGTGATATTGAAAGGGCGGAGTTTAAAAATTTCTATCCAATTAGTAAACAACATTTGAATGAACCGAATAAAAGAACTGAGTTTAATATTGATTTTGGAGATAACTTTTGCTCGTCTAACTTCCAGTTTTATATTTCTGGAACTTTAACAAAACAAGATGGTCAAGCATATCTTGGAACTGATAATGTTAGATTAATCGATAATTTTATACCGTTTTTATTTTCTAAGATTGAAGTAAGAAAACACAATAAATTGATAGAAGAAGTCGAAAACTGTGGCCAATTAAGCACAATTAAAGGAACTATTTGTTATTCCAAAAGTGATGTATTTTCAAACAGTTTTGAATCAACTTTTAAATTTGGACAATTTGAAGCGGTCGGTGATTTAGCACATTTCGGCTTAGGATTTTTTGAAAATGTTACTATTCCGATCTATAAAGGAGGATTTTATCTAAGTTTTATAAGAGCAGAAGACGATGATGTGATTCTGAAGACTGCAACTGGAAATGTTATGCCTGTTGATGGCAAAATTACAATTAACGAGTTTTTCATTAGAGTTCCGATGATTGATTACAAAACCACGAGTAAAATTCAGTTGATTGATGAAATTATAAAATCTCAAAACATCACGTTTAATTTTCTAGATTGGCAATGTATTGAGCAAAAAGGTATTTCCGGAACAACTTATTCGTTCGATATCACAAATATTTATAGAAATATCTTCAATCCCAAGTTCGTTATCATTGGTTTTCAAACAGATAGACAGAATAATCAAGAAAAAAATCCTTCAAAGTTCGATAGTTTGAATGTGAAAAATATCAGAGTAAAATTGAACGGTTCTTATTATCCAGATGAATTACAAAATTTAAACATTTCCGGTGGTCTTTTCAGAATCATGTATCAGATGTATCAAGATTTTAAGAAAGTTTTACTACAAAAATATGGAAATGTATTACAACCCCAAAGAATTTATAGCAAATAGACCCATTTATGTCATTGATACAACAAAGAGTTTGACAAATATTTCTAGTTCAAAGAACGATATAATTATCAATATGGATTTTCAAAATGCTGTTACAAACGCGATTTGTTATGTGGTTGTGGTTTCTGAGAAATTTTTAGCCTATGATGTGATTAAGAACGATATTAAAGAAATTCAGTAAAAATCGTCTTATTTTCTGTTGAGCGAATGTTAGCAAATTTCATTATTTCCGTTTATAGATTTTTCATTAAGATTTCTGGATTTTTTCATTAAAACAGCTTATAAATGTAGAAGCAAACATTAAACAGTAAAACAGCTATAGATTCGGTTATTTTCCATTCGTGAGTTACAGATTCGTTTATTATCCTTTAGACAGTATTTTCCGTTGGTTTTCTGTTTACTACCTCCAAAAAGTGCGCTAGAACCCTCATATTCATATCTACTTATATTATATATATATATATTATATATATATATATTATATATATATATATATATTATATATATATATATATATATATATATATATATATATATATATATATATATATATATATATATATATAATACAAGCGATTTCCACGCTACGTTTGTAAAACTCTTCTGATATGATGTGAGGTCATGGATAAATGATGAGTCTGTACTTTTAGTCATTGTAAGAAAAAAAAAATTATTTTTACCACTAATGTAACCCACTAATAATTTTGTAGGGACTTTCATTTATTTGAAACTTACAAAAGTTAAGGTAATGACAATAAAAGGAGCGCCTGGGATACCATACCTATGTTACTTCGGCGTTCTTTAAATCTTCAGATAGTGCTGTAGGTGTTAAAAATATAGAAGTAAGAAATTAGTATATCTCTTGTAGTATAAACTATATTATATCTACCTTTATAAATGCATCAATGAAATTCAGACAAAGTCAATAGTTAGATATACACTGTTATAATTATAAATTATGGAACTCATTGTTCCCTATCTAAAAAAAGTTTATGAAAAATGTTAAGTATGCAAAAAATATGTATTGATATATCTTACCAAATGACAAGTAATTTTATTTTCATTGAGTTTGATGTAATAAAAAATAATTTCTATTACAATAGGGACAGTATAACGGAAGGGAGACATCCGGGTTCGATTCCCACCTCAGTAACTACTTTTTGTGATTCAATGTTTATTGAACCTAAATTAGGTTATTGCCAGTTATAAAAAATAATGAAAGGTAATAACAAGTCATTTAACACATATTTTATCTTCTGATAATATGTTACTCTGGTTATTTAAGCACATATGTGACAGAAACGGGAAAGTACTAGTCTAAATACTTATACAGCCGCATGTGTAACTCACTCACTGACTGATGGATAGATACAAATTCTAACATAGTTCTAGAAGTGCTGGAAACTTGAAATTTGGCACGCAGGTACCTTTCACAATATGACCCGGAGGAAAAGTCTGAAAACCGGACTTTTTTACTTTTAAACCCCTCAAAAAAATTCCTAAAAAATCGCGCATTCTTTACCCCTGCAGGCATTTCTTGTAAGCCTGATAGCGGGTGAACCGTTGGAGCTAGATTCAATCTGACGGAAAATTCATGGTCAGGAATGAAGTGAACTACAAAAAAGGTCCAGTGACTTTTTGCTCTATCTTCCATGGTTAAGCGACAAAACGCGGGAATGTTTGACATTCCAGAGATTTTTTTGCTTAAAATAAAGTTTCGAGCCTGATAGTGGCCGAACGGTAGGTCGTAGCTCAAATCTGATTGACCCATCAAATTAGCAAATTGCGCGATCTACAGAAAAGGTCCAGTAACTTTTTGCTCTATCTCCAGTGGTTCGGCCGAAAAACGTGATTATGTGCAATTGTTTTGTAATTTTTATGTGAAACTTTTGTTTTTGGGCTCGATAGCGGCGAAACCATTGGACGGAGGTCGAAATAAGACGGACGTTGGAGTTAGGAAATGAGTTAATCTACAAAAATGTGCCAGTAACTCTTTACTCTATCTCCATTGGTTTGGCCGCAAAACGTGATTAAGTGAAAATATTTGGAAATTTTCTCCTAAAAATTTACCTTTCGGGCTCGATAGTGGCTAAAAAACGGGTTGGTCGTTGCTCAAAAAAATTTTTTAAAAGGATTTAAGAAATTGCATGATCTACAAAAAATGTTCAGTAACATTTTGCCCTATCCTCAACGGTTTGGCTGCATAACGCGTTTTAAAGTATTGATTTTTTAAGTTTTACGTGATATTTTTAAACTGCCCAGTGCAGCCTTTTGTCCTAAGCTCTGTACTGCCTAAATTATAGGTCGTAGCTTAAATCTGATGGCATAATCAAATTCAAAGACAAAATCAAATTTCCGACAAGAAAGTTCCAGTCACTTTTTGTCGTATCTCTAACGGTTAAGCCACAAAATGCCTTTGAAGTCAAAAGTTTGAATTAATCTGGAAAAGTAGATAAAGTTGGTCAATTTTTCACTCCTAAACCAGTAATCTTAAGCTCGGACATAACATTTCCCCGGTAACATTACCCTCTGGGAATTTCCTGGCATGGCTATATTAACTCCTGAGCAACCCTGTAAAATTGGCGCACGTGTGTCATTAACCCCGGTAACATTTACCCCCCTCCGGCGACTTCATGGTATGACCAGATAACCTCCTGAGTAAATTAAACCTCCTGATGTGTTAACTCCCCCGGTAACATTATACCCCCCCAGGCAATTTCCTGGCATGACCTCACGTCCGAATTTTACCAATCACCAAATCTCTTCACCCCCCTTGGGAAGTTCCTGTTATGACCAGATCACCCCCTGATGCCTTAACCCCCGGTAACGTTACAACCCCCCCAGGGAATTTTCTGGCATGTCCTCATGTCTGAATTTTACCTATAACCAAATCTCTTAACCCCCCTTGGGAAGTTCCTGGTATGACCAGATAACCCCCTGATGTCTTAACCCCTGGTAAAGTTACAACCTCCCCCTGGGAATTTCCTGGTATGACATAATGTCCGAATTTTACCTATCACCAAATCATTCTTATCCCCGAATTTGGCTAATACCCGAAAGGGGGCCTGGGGGCGTAGCCCCCAGCGAGCCGAAGGCGAGTCTAATATATATACAACCGCATGTGTAAACTGACTGACTGACTCACGTATACTAATTCTAACCTACTTCCAGATGAGTTAGAGACTTGAAATTTGGTACACAGATAGCTTTCCACGTGTAACCACCAGGAAAATCCCGAAAAGTGAGAATTTTTCATTTTCAACTCCTCAAAAAAATTCCCAAAAAATCGCGCATTCTTCACCCCTGCAGGCATTTTTTGTAAGCCCGATAGCGGGCGAACCGTTGGAGCTAGCTCGGATCTGACGGAAAATTCATGGTCAGGAATGAAGTGAACTACAAAAAAGGTCAAATGACTTTTTGCTCTATCTTCCATGGTTAAGCGACAAAACGCTCGAACATTTGAAATTCCAGAGATTTTTTCGATAAAAAATAATGTTTCAAGCCCGATAGCGGCCGAACCGTTGGTCGTAGCTCAAATCTGATTGACCCATCAAATTAGCAAATTGGGCGATCTACAGAAAAGGTCCAGTAATCTTTTGCCCTATCTCGATTGGTTTGGCCGAAAAACGTGATTATGTACAATTTTGTTGTAACTTTTACGCGAAACTTTTGTTTTTGGGGTCGATAGCGGCGAAACCATTGGTCGGAGGTCAAAATAAGACTAACGTTTTATTTAGGAAAATAAGATGACCTACAAAAAAGGTCCAGTGACTTTTTACTATATTTCCCTTAGTTTGACCGCAAAACGCGATTAAGTGAAAATATTGGACATTTTCGCCTAAAAATTTACATTCCGGGCTTGATAGCGGCTAAACGGTTGGTCGTAACTCAAAACAAATTTTAAACGGGATTTAGGAAATCACGTGATCTACAGAAAAGGTTCAGTGACTTCGGGAGTTGGCTGAGCGTTAGCTAAGCGTCAATAGTAGATAGGGACAGAGGAATATTTATTATGTTCACAGACACAATACCCTCTAAAAAAGGCCCAAGTGTGTCATTAACCCCCGGTAATATTAACCCCCCCCCCGGGGATTTCCTGGTATGACCTGATAACCTCCTGTACATTCAACCCCCTGATGTGTTAAACCCCCCTGGTAACATTAAAACCCCCCCCAGGGAATTTCCTGCCATGACCTCATGTCCGAATTTTACCAGTCACCAAATCTCTTAACCCCCCCCCCCTGGGAAGATCCTGGTACGACCAGATAACCCCCTGGAGACTTATCCCCCGGTAACGTTAACCCCCCCCTGGGAATTTGTTCATATGACCAGACAATATCCTGACGAAATTAAACCCCCTCTTGTCTTAACCTCCTTAACATTAATCACCCACCCAGGGAATTTCTCGCCTTGACTAGATAGTCTCCTGGTGATATTAAACCCCCTGTTCGACTTAAAATACTGCCTTGAGGTCGGTTTTTATTATGTTTATACTAAACAACTCGCCTTCGGCTCGCTGGGGGCTACGCCCCCAGGCCCCCAAAGTAAACGCTTGCAAATTCGGGGATAAGCGGAATTCGGTGACTGGTTAAGTCCGGACATTAAGTAAATGACAAGGGATTTAAAAATTGACCTTTTTCATAGATTTTTTTCCGGATTCGTAAAAACTTTTGACTTTGAGGGCATTTTGCGGTTAAACCGTTAGAGATACGACAAAAAGTGACTAGACCTTTCTTGTTGGAAATTTAATTTTGTCTTTCGATTGTGCCCTCAGATCTGATCTACGACCTATGGTTTAGCCAGAAATGAGCTCGGGAGAAAAGTCTGCACGGGTCAGCTATCTTGAATTGTTTAGTATAAACATAATAAAAACCGACCTCAAGGCAGTATTTTAAGTCGAACAGGGGGTTTAATATCACCAGGAGACTATCTAGTCAAGGCGAGAAATTCCCTGGGTGGGTGATTAATGTTAAGGAGGTTAAGACAAGAGGGGGTTTAATTTCGTCAGGATATTGTCTGGTCATATGAACAAATTCCCAGGGGGGGTTAACGTTACCGGGGGATAAGTCTCCAGGGGGTTATCTGGTCATACCAGGATCTTCCCAGGGGGGGGTTAAGAGATTTGGTGACTGGTAAAATTCGGACATGAGGTCATGGCAGGAAATTCCCTGGGAGGGTTTAATGTTACCAGGGGGGTTAACACATCAGGGGGTTGAATGTACAGGAGGTTATCAGGTCATACCAGGAAATCCCCGGGGGGGGGGGTTAATATTACCGGGGGTTAATGACACACTTGGGCCTTTTTTAGAGGGTATTGTGTCTGTGAACATAATAAATATTCCTCTGTCCCTATCTACTATTGACGCTTAGCTAACGCTCAGCCAACTCCCGAAGTCACTGAACCTTTTCTGTCGATCACGTGATTTCCTAAATCCCGTTTAAAATTTGTTTTGAGTTACGACCAACCGTTTAGCCGCTATCAAGCCCGGAATGTAAATTTTTAGGCGAAAATGTCCAATATTTTCACTTAATCGCGTTTTGCGGTCAAACTAAGGGAAATATAGTAAAAAGACACTATCTAGTCAAGGCGAGAAATTCCCTGGGTGGGTGATTAATGTTAAGGAGGTTAAGACAAGAGGGGGTTTAATTTCGTCAGGATATTGTCTGGTCATATGAACAAATTCCCAGGGGGGGTTAACGTTACCGGGGGATAAGTCTCCAGGGGGTTATCTGGTCATACCAGGATCTTCCCAGGGGGGGGGGGTTAAGAGATTTGGTGACTGGTAAAATTCGGACATGAGGTCATGGCAGGAAATTCCCTGGGGGGGTTTAATGTTACCAGGGGGGTTAACACATCAGGGGGTTGAATGTACAGGAGGTTATCAGGTCATACCAGGAAATCCCCGGGGGGGGGTTAATATTACCGGGGGTTAATGACACACTTGGGCCTTTTTTAGAGGGTATTGTGTCTGTGAACATAATAAATATTCCTCTGTCCCTATCTACTATTGATGCTTAGCTAACGCTCAGCCAACTCCCGAAGTCACTGAACCTTTTCTGTAGATCACGTGATATCCTAAATCCCGTTTAAAATTTGTTTTGAGTTACGACCAACCGTTTAGCCGCTATCAAGCCCGGAATGTAAATTTTTAGGCGAAAATGTCCAATATTTTCACTTAATCGCGTTTTGCGGTCAAACTAAGGGAAATATAGTAAAAAGTCACAGGACCTTTTTTGTAGGTCATCTTATTTCCTAAATAAAACGTTAGTCTTATTTTGACCTCCGACCAATGGTTTCGCCGCTATCGACCCCAAAAACAAAAGTTTCGCGTAAAAGTTACAACAAAATTGTACATAATCACGTTTTTCGGCCAAACCAATCGAGATAGGGCAAAAGATTACTGGACCTTTTCTGTAGATCGCGCAATTTGCTAATTTGATGGGTCAATCAGAATTGAGCTACGACCAACGGTTCGGCCGCTATCGGGCTTGAAACATTATTTTTATCGAAAAAATCTCTGGAATTTCAAATGTTCGAGCGTTTTGTCGCTTAACCATGGAAGATAGAGCAAAAAGTAATTTGACCTTTTTTGTAGTTCACTTCATTCCTGACTATGAATTTTCCGTCAGATCCGAGCTAGCTCCAACGGTTCGCCCGCTATCGGGCTTACAAAAAATGCCTGCAGGGGTGAAGAATGCGCGATTTTTTGGGAATTTTTTTGAGGGGTTGAAAATGAAAAATTCTCACTTTTCGGGATTTTCCTGGTGGTTACACGTGGAAAGCTATCTGTGTACCAAATTTCAAGTCTCTAACTCATCTGGAAGTAGGTTAGAATTAGTATACGTGAGTGAGTGAGTCAGTCAGTTACACATGCGGTTGTATATATATTAGATAACCGTTAGATACGAGAAAAAGTGACTGGACCTTTCTTGTCGAAAATTTAATTTTCTCTTTCGATTGTGCCCTCAGATCTGATCTACGACCTATGGTTTAGCCAGAAATGAGCTCGGGAGAAAAGTCTGCACGGGTCAGCTATCTTGAATTGTTTAGTATAAACATAATAAAAACCGACCTCAAGGCAGTATTTTAAGTCGAACAGGGGGTTTAATATCACCAGGAGACTATCTAGTCAAGGCGAGAAATTCCCTGGGTGGGTGATTAATGTTAAGGAGGTTAAGACAAGAGGGGGTTTAATTTCGTCAGGATATTGTCTGGTCATATGAACAAATTCCCAGGGGGGGTTAACGTTACCGGGGGATAAGTCTCCAGGGGGTTATCTGGTCATACCAGGATCTTCCCAGGGGGGGGTTAAGAGATTTGGTGACTGGTAAAATTCGGACATGAGGTCATGGCAGGAAATTCCCTGGGAGGGTTTAATGTTACCAGGGGGTTAACACATCAGGGGGTTGAATGTACAGGAGGTTATCAGGTCATACCAGGAAATCCCCGGGGGGGGGGGTTAATATTACCGGGGGTTAATGACACACTTGGGCCTTTTTTAGAGGGTATTGTGTCTGTGAACATAATAAATATTCCTCTGTCCCTATCTACTATTGACGCTTAGCTAACGCTCAGCCAACTCCCGAAGTCACTGAACCTTTTCTGTCGATCACGTGATTTCCTAAATCCCGTTTAAAATTTGTTTTGAGTTACGACCAACCGTTTAGCCGCTATCAAGCCCGGAATGTAAATTTTTAGGCGAAAATGTCCAATATTTTCACTTAATCGCGTTTTGCGGTCAAACTAAGGGAAATATAGTAAAAAGACACTATCTAGTCAAGGCGAGAAATTCCCTGGGTGGGTGATTAATGTTAAGGAGGTTAAGACAAGAGGGGGTTTAATTTCGTCAGGATATTGTCTGGTCATATGAACAAATTCCCAGGGGGGGTTAACGTTACCGGGGGATAAGTCTCCAGGGGGTTATCTGGTCATACCAGGATCTTCCCAGGGGGGGGGGGGGTTAAGAGATTTGGTGACTGGTAAAATTCGGACATGAGGTCATGGCAGGAAATTCCCTGGGGGGTTTAATGTTACCAGGGGGGTTAACACATCAGGGGGTTGAATGTACAGGAGGTTATCAGGTCATACCAGGAAATCCCCGGGGGGGGGTTAATATTACCGGGGGTTAATGACACACTTGGGCCTTTTTTAGAGGGTATTGGTGTCTGTGAACATAATAAATATTCCTCTGTCCCTATCTACTATTGATGCTTAGCTAACGCTCAGCCAACTCCCGAAGTCACTGAACCTTTTCTGTAGATCACGTGATATCCTAAATCCCGTTTAAAATTTGTTTTGAGTTACGACCAACCGTTTAGCCGCTATCAAGCCCGGAATGTAAATTTTTAGGCGAAAATGTCCAATATTTTCACTTAAATCGCGTTTTGCGGTCAAACTAAGGGAAATATAGTAAAAAGTCACAGGACCTTTTTTTGTAGGTCATCTTATTTCCTAAATAAAACGTTAGTCTTATTTTGACCTCCGACCAATGGTTTCGCCGCTATCGACCCCAAAAACAAAAGTTTCGCGTAAAAGTTACAACAAAATTGTACATAATCACGTTTTTCGGCCAAACCAATCGAGATAGGGCAAAAGATTACTGGACCTTTTCTGTAGATCGCGCAATTTGCTAATTTGATGGGTCAATCAGAATTGAGCTACGACCAACGGTTCGGCCGCTATCGGGCTTGAAACATTATTTTTATCGAAAAAATCTCTGGAATTTCAAATGTTCGAGCGTTTTGTCGCTTAACCATGGAAGATAGAGCAAAAAGTCATTTGACCTTTTTTGTAGTTCACTTCATTCCTGACTATGAATTTTCCGTCAGATCCGAGCTAGCTCCAACGGTTCGCCCGCTATCGGGCTTACAAAAAATGCCTGCAGGGGTGAAGAATGCGCGATTTTTTGGGAATTTTTTTGAGGGGTTGAAAATGAAAAATTCTCACTTTTCGGGATTTTCCTGGTGGTTACACGTGGAAAGCTATCTGTGTACCAAATTTCAAGTCTCTAACTCATCTGGAAGTAGGTTAGAATTAGTATACGTGAGTGAGTGAGTCAGTCAGTTACACATGCGGTTGTATATATATTAGATAACCGTTAGATACGAGAAAAAGTGACTGGACCTTTCTTGTCGAAAATTTAATTTTCTCTTTCGATTGTGCCCTCAGATCTGATCTACGACCTATGGTTTAGCCAGAAATGAGCTCGGGAGAAAAGTCTGCACGGGTCAGCTATCTTGAATTGTTTAGTATAAACATAATAAAAACCGACCTCAAGGCAGTATTTTAAGTCGAACAGGGGGTTTAATATCACCAGGAGACTATCTAGTCAAGGCGAGAAATTCCCTGGGTGGGTGATTAATGTTAAGGAGGTTAAGACAAGAGGGGGTTTAATTTCGTCAGGATATTGTCTGGTCATATGAACAAATTCCCAGGGGGGTTAACGTTACCGGGGGATAAGTCTCCAGGGGGTTATCTGGTCATACCAGGATCTTCCCAGGGGGGGGTTAAGAGATTTGGTGACTGGTAAAATTCGGACATGAGGTCATGGCAGGAAATTCCCTGGGAGGGTTTAATGTTACCAGGGGGGTTAACACATCAGGGGGTTGAATGTACAGGAGGTTATCAGGTCATACCAGGAAATCCCCGGGGGGGGGGGGTTAATATTACCGGGGGTTAATGACACACTTGGGCCTTTTTTAGAGGGTATTGTGTCTGTGAACATAATAAATATTCCTCTGTCCCTATCTACTATTGACGCTTAGCTAACGCTCAGCCAACTCCCGAAGTCACTGAACCTTTTCTGTCGATCACGTGATTTCCTAAATCCCGTTTAAAATTTGTTTTGAGTTACGACCAACCGTTTAGCCGCTATCAAGCCCGGAATGTAAATTTTTAGGCGAAAATGTCCAATATTTTCACTTAATCGCGTTTTGCGGTCAAACTAAGGGAAATATAGTAAAAAGACACTATCTAGTCAAGGCGAGAAATTCCCTGGGTGGGTGATTAATGTTAAGGAGGTTAAGACAAGAGGGGGTTTAATTTCGTCAGGATATTGTCTGGTCATATGAACAAATTCCCAGGGGGGGTTAACGTTACCGGGGGATAAGTCTCCAGGGGGTTATCTGGTCATACCAGGATCTTCCCAGGGGGGGGGGGGTTAAGAGATTTGGTGACTGGTAAAATTCGGACATGAGGTCATGGCAGGAAATTCCCTGGGGGGGTTTAATGTTACCAGGGGGGTTAACACATCAGGGGGTTGAATGTACAGGAGGTTATCAGGTCATACCAGGAAATCCCCGGGGGGGGGTTAATATTACCGGGGGTTTAATGACACACTTGGGCCTTTTTTAGAGGGTATTGTGTCTGTGAACATAATAAATATTCCTCTGTCCCTATCTACTATTGATGCTTAGCTAACGCTCAGCCAACTCCCGAAGTCACTGAACCTTTTCTGTAGATCACGTGATTTCCTAAATCCCGTTTAAAATTTGTTTTGAGTTACGACCAACCGTTTAGCCGCTATCAAGCCCGGAATGTAAATTTTTAGGCGAAAATGTCCAATATTTTCACTTAATCGCGTTTTGCGGTCAAACTAAGGGAAATATAGTAAAAAGTCACAGGACCTTTTTTGTAGGTCATCTTATTTCCTAAATAAAACGTTAGTCTTATTTTGACCTCCGACCAATGGTTTCGCCGCTATCGACCCCAAAAACAAAAGTTTCGCGTAAAAGTTACAACAAAATTGTACATAATCACGTTTTTCGGCCAAACCAATCGAGATAGGGCAAAAGATTACTGGACCTTTTTCTGTAGATCGCGCAATTTGCTAATTTGATGGGTCAATCAGAATTGAGCTACGACCAACGGTTTCGGCCGCTATCGGGCTTGAAACATTATTTTTATCGAAAAAATCTCTGGAATTTCAAATGTTCGAGCGTTTTTGTCGCTTAACCATGGAAGATAGAGCAAAAAGTCATTTGACCTTTTTTGTAGTTCACTTCATTCCTGACTATGAATTTTCCGTCAGATCCGAGCTAGCTCCAACGGTTCGCCCGCTATCGGGCTTACAAAAAATGCCTGCAGGGGTGAAGAATGCGCGATTTTTTGGGAATTTTTTTGAGGGGTTGAAAATGAAAAATTCTCACTTTTCGGGATTTTCCTGGTGGTTACACGTGGAAAGCTATCTGTGTACCAAATTTCAAGTCTCTAACTCATCTGGAAGTAGGTTAGAATTAGTATACGTGAGTGAGTGAGTCAGTCAGTTACACATGCGGTTGTATATATATTAGATAACCGTTAGATACGAGAAAAAGTGACTGGACCTTTCTTGTCGAAAATTTAATTTTCTCTTTCGATTGTGCCCTCAGATCTGATCTACGACCTATTGGTTTAGCCAGAAATGAGCTCGGGAGAAAAGTCTGCACGGGTCAGCTATCTTGAATTGTTTAGCTGGAACCAGCATGAAGCGCACTAATTATAGTTGAAAAATTTAAAACACCTAAAAGTAACGACGAAGAATTTGTCATTTAGAGCATTTATCAGGCTTACGGAAAGATAAACGATAGAAAGCTGCTGAAATCTTTTTTTTTTAGATCCTATGAATAGCTAGTTACAAAAAATTTTACATTTAACCTAGGGCTAACGGTTCGGCCAATATCGAGCCCAGAAGTTAAGTTTTTTGAGTGAAGTTTTCAACATAATCACGTTTTACGGCTAAACCATGGAATATAGAGTAAAATGTCACTGGACCTCTTTTGTAGACCTCATTGTTTCGTATTAAAATGCGATTTTTATTCTACCCTAACTTCAAAGGTTCCGTTAACACAGAGCCCAGAAAACAATATCTCACGTAAAACGTAAAAAATCTATACTTTAAAACGCGTTATGCGGCCAAACCGTTGATGATAGGGCAAAATGTTACTTAACCTTTTTTGTAGATCACGCAATTTGCTAAATCCCATTGAAAATTTTTTTTGAGCTACGACCAACCGTTTAGCCGCTATCGAGCCCGAAAGGTAAATTTTTAGGCGAAAATTTCAAAATATTTTAATGTAATCGCGTTTTGCGGCCAAACCAATTGAGATACAGCAAAAAGTCACTGGACCTTTTTTGTAGTTCACTTCATTCCTCATTATGAATTTTTCGTCAGATCGAAGCTAGCTCCAACGGTTCGCCCGCTATCGGGCTTCAAAGGAAAGCCTGCAAGGGCAAAAACAGGGGTACGTTCGGGAATTTTTTTGAGGGGTTCAAAAGTGAAAAACTCCAGTTTTTCAGACTTTTCCCGGAGGTTTGAAGATACGAGCGACGTGCGTGCAAAATTTCACGTTTCCAGCATTTCTAAAACTATGTTAGAATTAGTATGATTATATGTCAGTGAGTCAGTGAGTTACACATGCGGCTGTATATATATGGGATAACCGTTAGATACGAGAAAAAGTGACTGGACCTTTCTTGTCGAAAATTTAATTTTCTCTTTCGATTGTGCCCTCAGATCTGATCTACGACCTATGGTTTAGCCAGAAATGAGCTCGGGAGAAAAGTCTGCACGGGTCAGCTATCTTGAATTGTTTAGTATAAACATAATAAAAAACCGACCTCAAGGCAGTATTTTAAGTCGAACAGGGGGTTTAATATCACCAGGAGACTATCTAGTCAAGGCGAGAAATTCCCTGGGTGGGTGATTAATGTTAAGGAGGTTAAGACAAGAGGGGGTTTAATTTCGTCAAAATATTGTCTGGTCATAATGAACAAATTCCCAGGGGGGGGTTAACGTTACCGGGGGATAAGTCTCCAGGGGGTTATCTGGTCGTACCAGGATCTTCCCAGGGGGGGGGGTTAAGAGATTTGGTGACTGGTAAAATTCGGACATGAGGTCATGGCAGGAAATTCCCTGGGGGGGTTTAATGTTACCAGGGGGGTTAACACATCAGGGGGTTGAATGTACAGGAGGTTATCAGGTCATACCAGGAAATCCCCGGGGGGGGGTTAATATTACCGGGGGTTAATGACACACTTGGGCCTTTTTTAGAGGGTATTGTGTCTGTGAACATAATAAATATTCCTCTGTCCCTATCTACTATTGACGCTTAGCTAACGCTCAGCCAACTCCCGAAGTCACTGAACCTTTTCTGTAGATCACGTGATTTCCTAAATCCCGTTTAAAATTTGTTTTGAGTTACGACCAACCGTTTAGCCGCTATCAAGCCCGGAATGTAAATTTTTAGGCGAAAATGTCCAATATTTTCACTTAATCGCGTTTTGCGGTCCAAACTAAGGGAAATATAGTAAAAAGTCACTGGACCTTTTTTGTAGGTCATCTTATTTCCTAAATAAAACGTTAGTCTTATTTTGACCTCCGACCAATGGTTTCGCCGCTATCGACCCCAAAAACAAAAGTTTCGCGTAAAAGTTACAACAAAATTGTACATAATCACGTTTTTCGGCCAAACCAATCGAGATAGGGCAAAAGATTACTGGACCTTTTCTGTAGATCGCCCAATTTGCTAATTTGATGGGTCAATCAGATTTGAGCTACGACCAACGGTTCGGCCGCTATCGGGCTTGAAACATTATTTTTATCGAAAAAATCTCTGGAATTTCAAATGTTCGAGCGTTTTGTCGCTTAACCATGGAAGATAGAGCAAAAAGTCATTTGACCTTTTTTGTAGTTCACTTCATTCCTGACCATGAATTTTCCGTCAGATCCGAGCTAGCTCCAACGGTTCGCCCGCTATCGGGCTTACAAAAAATGCCTGCAGGGGTGAAGAATGCGCGATTTTTTGGGAATTTTTTTGAGGAGTTGAAAATGAAAAATTCTCACTTTTCGGGATTTTCCTGGTGGTTACACGTGGAAAGCTATCTGTGTACCAAATTTCAAGTCTCTAACTCATCTGGAAGTAGGTTAGAATTAGTATACGTGAGTCAGTCAGTCAGTTACACATGCGGTTGTATATATATTAGATTCAAGATAGCTGACCCGTGCAGACTTTTCTCCCGAGCTCATTTCTGGCTAAACCATAGGTCGTAGATCAGATCTGAGGGCACAATCGAAAGAGAAAATTAAAATTTTCGACAAGAAAGGTCCAGTCACTTTTTCTCGTATCTAACGGTTATCCCATATATATACAGCCGCATGTGTAACTCACTGACTCACTGACATATAATCATACTAATTCTAACATAGTTTTAGAAATGCTGGAAACGTGAAATTTTGCACGCACGTCGCTCGTATCTTCAAACCTCCGGGAAAAGTCTGAAAACTGGAGTTTTTCACTTTTGAACCCCTCAAAAAAATTCCCGAACGTACCCCTGTTTTGCCCTTGCAGGCTTTCCTTTGAAGCCCGATAGCGGGCGAACCGTTGGAGCTAGCTTCGATCTGACGAAAAATTCATAATGAGGAATGAAGTGAACTACAAAAAAGGTCCAGTGACTTTTTGCTGTATCTCAATTGGTTTGGCCGCAAAACGCGATTACATTAAAATATTTTGAAATTTTCGCCTAAAAATTTACCTTTCGGGCTCGATAGCGGCCTAAACGGTTGGTCGTAGCTCAAAAAAAATTTTCAATGGGATTTAGCAAATTGCGTGATCTACAAAAAAGGTTAAGTAACATTTTGCCCTATCATCAACGGTTTGGCCGCATAACGCGTTTTAAAGTATAGATTTTTTACGTTTTTACGTGAGATATTGTTTTCTGGGCTCTGTGTTAACGGAACCTTTGAAGTTAGGGTAGAATAAAAATCGCATTTTAATACGAAACAATGAGGTCTACAAAAGAGGTCCAGTGACATTTTACTCTATATTCCATGGTTTAGCCGTAAAACGTGATTATGTTGAAAACTTCACTCAAAAACTTAACTTCTGGGCTCGATATTGGCCGAACCGTTAGCCCTAGGTTAAATGTAAAATTTTTTGTAACTAGCTATTCATAGGATCTAAAAAAAAAGATTCAGCAGCTTTCTATCGTTTATCTTTCCGTAAGCCTGATAAATGCTCTAAATGACAAATTCTTCGTCGTTACTTTTAGGTGTTTTAAATTTTTCAACTATAATTAGTGCGCTTCATGCTGGTTCCAGCTAAACAATTCAAGATAGCTGACCCGTGCAGACTTTTCTCCCGAGCTCATTTCTGGCTAAACCATAGGTCGTAGATCAGATCTGAGGGCACAATCGAAAGAGAAAATTAAATTTTCGACAAGAAAGGTCCCAGTCACTTTTTCTCGTATCTAACGGTTATCTAAATACTTATACAGCCGCATGTGAAACCACTCACTCACTCACTGATGGATGTATACAAATTCTAACATAGTTCTAGAAGTGCTGGAAACTTGAAATTTGGCACGCGGTACCTTTTGTCGTGTAACCAACAGGAAAAGTCTGAAAACTGGGAATTTTTAATTTTAAACCCCTCAAAAAAATTAAAAACCGGTTGAAACTGGTTAAAAACTGGTGTAGCTTTTTGCTTTCGAGCCGTCTAGCGACTAAACCGTTGTTAGTAGCTCAAATCTAATTTTTAAGGGGTTTTTAGCAAATTTTTATGATCTACAGAAATGGGCACATTATACTTTCCCCGCAATCTCTACCGTGTCCACCCGAAACATGCTCTCAAATTCGAAAATTTTGTCAAATTTTGACGATTTTCGCTTGTAGATTTTTTTTTTTAGGCTCTGTAGCGTCTAAACCGTAGGTTGTAGCTCGGATCTGATGAAAAATCCTTAGTAGGGAATGAAGTGTTCTACAAAAAAGGTCTAGTGACTTTTTACTCTGCCTCGATTGGTTTGGCCGCAAAACGCGATTAAGTGAATTTTTTTAGAACAGCCCAGTGCAGTCTTTTGTCCTAAGCGCTGTACTGCCTAAATCTGCCTAGGTCGTAGCTTTAAATCTGATGGACATAATCGAAAGAGAAAATTAAATTTTCGACAAGAAAGGTCCAGTCACTTTTTCTCGTATCTCTAACGGTTATCTAAATACTTATACAGCCGCATGTGAAACCACTCACTCACTCACTGATGGATGTATACAAATTCTAACATAGTTCTAGAAGTGCTGGAAACTTGAAATTTGGCACGCGGGTACCTTTTGTCGTGTAACCAACAGGAAAAGTCTGAAAACTGGGAATTTTTAATTTTTAAACCCCTCAAAAAAATTTAAAAACCGGTTTGAAACTGGTTAAAAACTGGTGTAGCTTTTTGCTTTCGAGCCGTCTAGCGACTAAACCGTTGTTAGTAGCTCAAATCTAATTTTTAATGGGTTTTAGCAAATTTTTATGATCTACAGAATGGGCACATTATACTTCCCCGCATCTCTACCGGTCCACCCGAAACATGCTCTCAAATTCGAAAATTTTGTCAAATTTTGACGATTTTCGCTTGTAGATTTTTTTTTAGGCTCTGTAGCGTCTAAACCGTAGGTTGTAGCTCGGAATCTGATGAAAAATCCTTAGTAGGGAATGAAGTGTTCTACAAAAAAGGTCTAGTGACTTTTTTACTCTGCCTCGATTGGTTTGGCCGCACAAAAACGCGATTAAGTGAATTTTTTTAGAACAGCCCAGTGCAGTCTTTTGTCCTAAGCGCTGTACTGCCTAAATCTGCCTAGGTCGTAGCTTAAATCTGATGGCATAATCGAAATGAGAAAATTAAAATTTTCGACAAAGAAAGGTCCAGTCACTTTTTCTCGTATCTCTAACGGTTATCTAAATACTTATACAGCCGCATGTGAAACCACTCACTTCACTCACTTGATGGATGTATACAAATTCTAACATAGTTCTAGAAGTGCTGGAAACTTGAAATTTGGCACGCGGGTACCTTTTTGTCGTGTAACCAACAGGAAAAGTCTGAAAACTGGGAATTTTTAATTTTAAACCCCTCAAAAAAATTAAAAACCTGTTGAAACTGGTTTAAAAACTGGTGTAGCTTTTTGCTTTCGAGCCGTCTAGCGACTAAACCGTTGTTAGTAGCTCAAATCTAATTTTTAAGGGGTTTTAGCAAATTTTATGATCTACAGAATGGGCCCAACATTAATACTTCCCCGCATCTCTAACCTGGTCCACCCGAAACATGCTCTCAAATTCGAAAATTTTGTCAAATTTTGACGATTTTCGCTTGTAGATTTTTTTTTAGGCTCTGTAGCGTCTAAACCGTAGATTGTAGCTCGGATCTGATGAAAAATCCTTAGTAGGGAATGAAGTGTTCTACAAAAAAGGTCTAGTGACTTTTTACTCTGCCTCGATTGGTTTGGCCGCAAAACGCGATTAAGTGAATTTTTTTAGAACAGCCCAGTGCAGTCTTTTGTCCTAAGCGCTGTACTGCCTAAATCTGCCTAGGTCGTAGCTTAAATCTGATGGCATAATCGAAAGAGAAAATTAAATTTTCGACAAGAAAGGTCCAGTCACTTTTTCCTCGTATCTCTAACGGTTATCTAAATACTTATACAGCCGCATGTGAAACCACTCACTCACTCACTGATGGATTGTATACAAATTCTAACATAGTTCTAGAAGTGCTGGAAACTTGAAATTTGGCACGAGCGGGTACCTTTTGTCGTGTAACCAACAGGAAAAGTCTGAAAACTGGGAATTTTTAATTTTAAACCCCTCAAAAAAATTAAAAACCGGTTGAAACTGGTTAAAAACTGGTGTAGCTTTTTGCTTTCGAGCCGTCTAGCGACTAAACCGTTGTTAGTAGCTCAAATCTAATTTTTAAGGGGTTTTAGCAAATTTTATGATCTACAGAATGGGCACATTATACTTTACCCCGCATCTCTACCGGTCCACCCGAAACATGCTTCTCAAATTCGAAAATTTTGGTCAAATTTTGACGATTTTCGCTTGTAGATTTTTTTTTTAGGCTCTGTAGCGTCTAAACCGTAGGTTGTAGCTCGGATCTGATGAAAAATCCTTAGTAGGGAATGAAGTGTTCTACAAAAAAAGGTCTAGTGACTTTTTACTCTGCCTCGATTGGTTTTGGCCGCAAAAACGCGATTAAGTGAATTTTTTTAGAACAGCCCAGTGCAGTCTTTTGTCCTAAGCGCTGTACTGCCTAAATCTGCCTAGGTCGTAGCTTAAATCTGATGGCAATAATCGAAAGAGAAAATTAAATTTTCGACAAGAAAGGTCCAGTCACTTTTTCTCGTATCTCTAACGGTTATCTAAATACTTATACAGCCGCATGTGAAACCACTCACTCACTCACTGATGGATGTATACAAATTCTAAACATAGTTCTAGAAGTGCTGGAAACTTGAAATTTGGCACGCGGGTACCTTTTTGTCGTGTAACCAACAGGAAAAGTCTGAAAACTGGGAATTTTTAATTTTAAACCCCTCAAAAAAATTAAAAACCGGTTGAAACTGGTTAAAAACTGGTGTAGCTTTTTTTGCTTTCGAGCCGTCTAGCGACTAAAACCGTTGTTAGTAGCTCAAATCTAATTTTAAGGGGTTTTAGCAAATTTTATGATCTACAGAATGGGCACATTATACTTCCCCGCATCTCTACCGGTCCACCCGAAACATGCTCTCAAATTCGAAAATTTTTGTCAAATTTTTGACGATTTTCGCTTGTAGATTTTTTTTAGGCTCTGTAGCGTCTAAACCGTAGGTTGTAGCTCGGATCTGATGAAAAATCCTTAGTAGGGAATGAAGTGTTCTACAAAAAAGGTCCTAGTGACTTTTTACTCTGCCTCGATTGGTTTGGCCGCAAAACGCGATTAAGTGAATTTTTTTAGAACAGCCCAGTGCAGTCTTTTTGTCCTAAGCGCTGTACTGCCCTAAATCTGCCTAGGTCGTAGCTTAAATCTGATGGCATAAATCGAAAGAGAAAATTAAATTTTCGACAAGAAAGGTCCAGTCACTTTTTCTCGTATCTCTAACGGTTATCTAAATACTTATACAGCCGCATGGTGAAACCACTCACTCACTCACTGATGGATGTATACAAATTCTAAACATAGTTCTAGAAGTGCTGGAAACTTGAAATT
>NW_025779442.1:0-58644 GCF_021130785.1 Homalodisca vitripennis
GCAACACTCTCCCAGGCAAAAATTTCCCTTGGTAAAATTTGCCTTTTGTCTATACTTATTGCAATCTAGTACTTGAGCCACTGTGTTGCAAATAATTAAATTATGATTGAAAAATAAAAATTATTGCAAAGTGTTTGAAGTTCTATATTTATGAGTTTTATAATGTAACATGAGTTGATTATACTTCAAATTGAGGCTCTCAATTTCTTTTGTCGTGTTATAGAGGATAATTGATCCTCTGGCCATTCGTTCTTCGTTCTCGTTATATGGAGGGTCACCGACGGCTATAGCACACTCGAATCTCCAATAGTTGAATTTCACGTTCTTTCCAAAGTCACCGATTCTTCTGTACGACATTCAAACCTTCAACCGTTGAGTTTATTCATCGTTCTTTCCATATCCAGAGTCAACGATGTCTCCAGGATACTCGAATCTCCAACCGTTGAGTTTGTTTCCTCGTTATTTTCAGTTTAAGAATCACTGATATATATATAAATATATATATATATATATATATATATATATATGTATATATATATATATATATAAGTAGATATGAATATGCCGGTTCTAGACCACTTTTGGGACACACAGAAAATCAAGTGGGAAAAATACTGTTTAAAGGACAATAAACGAATCTGTAAAATCAAAAAGTAAGGGGTTCCTAGACCACTTTTGGGACACACAGAAAATCAAGGGAAAATACTGTTTAAAGGACAATAAACGAATCTGTAAAATCAAACAGTAAGGGGTTCCTAGACCACTTTTGGGACAGACAGAAAATCAATGTAAAATACTGTCCATTGAACCATAAACAAATATAATAAACTCTAACAGGAAAGCACGAATGTTAAATAACCGAATCTTTAGCTGTTTTACTGTTCAATGTTTGCTTCTACATTTATAAGCTGTTTTAATGAAAAAATCAAAAAAATCTTAATAAAAAATCTTTATTCTACAAAGTTAATTGTAACACAGTCTTTATCTTTTATAGTCTTCTTTCCAGTAACAATCAAGTGTAAATTTTTCATTTTTGTTTAATTCTTTAATCTTTTTTCATCCAAAACAGTCAAAAATCTGTTCGGTAAGTGTACTTTACAATCTTCCAACTCGGCAATTATTGTAAACCCGAATTTATCTTTCATTTTCTCCAAATTCAAGATTCTGTGTTTCTTCCTTTCTTCCAATTCATTTAACTTCTTATACTCTTTAAACTTACATTCTCCAATATCATTTAACTCTTTCAAGAACTCCATTTAAATAGAAAAAATTTAAAGACGGAAAAAATGAAATTTGCTAACAATCACTCGAGAAGTCGGGGAGAATGTGAGTAAAACCGCATTCTTTTCAAGAGGTTCTTCGTTTAATTTCTCCAAATGTACTATAAAATCATCGAGGATTTCTGGTTCAAAATCATAAACAAATTCAACATCCAGATAATGAAAAATACAGGTAATATCTTTTCATAATAAACGTGTGTATCGATACCTACAAACCTAATGTATTCTTTGAAAAGGAAAATAATTTTGTCAATGGTTCCAAGAGATAAGTAAAAATTTTTATTCTGTTTTCTAAATTCTGTAACAAATTTTGTTTGCTTCTTGTCTCCATATTGCAATTTTGTAAGCAGGTTATTCAAATGTGTTAATTTATTTCGAAATTTCTTAGGTTTAGGTCTTTCTAACAAAATTAAATTACAACCTCTACAAACTAAATATCTTTTATCGATAAATTTCTCCTCTATTAGAACACTTGTAACAGTTGGCATTATACTCTTCCATTTAAACAAAAAGATTTTTTTATAAATGGAGATTATGGAACTAAGTCTGCCGAGATATAAATTTTTCAGCGCAAATGTTTGTGTTTACATTTCTACAACAGAGATAAATAGAAATAATTTCATTCTATTGTACAACTATTTAGGATATTATGTGTACGATTATAAAGATTATTACGGGAGAAATCGGGATTTTTCAGTGGCGAAAGAGTATATTTTTGAAGTTTTAGAAGGAATGAAAGAGAATAATATGAACATCATCAATTATTGTAAAAGACAAAATGAATGATTGTGTCTTTGGTGTAGTGTTGTTAGTGTGGCGTGTTTGCGCTATGGGGAATCACATCACATTCAACTTCTACGGTGTCTATTGTTTAGAGACTTGGCCCTGCACTGCTACTGTCCAACCAAGTTAATGGCTAGGAGCTGTAATTCGGGTCTTAGACTCTGGAATTTTTTTGTTCCCAAGTCTCATTTTTCTTTGGTAACTACTGTGTAGAAGTTGATGGAGAGATACAATTAGGGAATTTGTGTCGGGGTGTTTTGTAAGTGTAATGTTGTATTAATGAATGATGTGAATGATGAATGTAATGAACGAATTAAGGAAGAGAAGGAATGTACGAATTAAGGAAGAGAAGGAATTAAGGAATGAAGTGGAAAGGTGAGGAAGCAAATGGCGCGCCAACCACAGTTGTCATTACTCGGCTTGTTCTATAGTCATTACACTATGGCCACTCGTGTAAAGACTTGTCCCCAACCACTGAACGACAACCATGTCTTCCTCAATAAAAAGCGCGCCTGAAGCTCTGGGATTTGAACCCAGAACCTCAGGCTTTGAAGGCAAGCGTCTTACCAACTGAGCTACGGAGAGTCTCGAAAGTTATAAGCTATATCTCTGCTATATAAGTTGTTCAATTAGGATTGCTAGTTTACAAATTTATTAATAATTTTATATTTCAAAAACCACTCAACCGATTTTAATGAAATTTGGTACACATATAGTAAATACTTAACTCTTTCGACTTAACTTATCCATAAGGGTGAAATCATCCCCTATTTCTTAATATTCATAAAAAAAATAAAAAAATTATCAGAAAAATCTGAAACTTCAAAAACAAGCGAGTTCAACTTAAAATTTCATGAAAATAACAAAATTTTCAAAAAACTACCCCAATCATCCCTTATCTTAAAAACTCTTATATCTCGAGAACTATTGGAGCTTTTTTTGCTGAAAATTTGGTATATAGGATCAGTAAATATTAAAGTATTTTTTAAAATCATAACTTCCGGTCCAACCCTTAAGATGACCTTGGAATAGTTTTTTGTTAATATCATCCCCATTTTTTAAGATATTCTTTTGAAATTAAAAATGAATACTTATATCAATGTCTTTAACAATTCTGTAAAGTTTTAAAATTATCCGATGAATAATAGTGAAAATAACGTGAATTTTACTGAATTTCTCTAATATCGTTCTTAATCACATCATAGGCTAAAAATTTCTCAGAAACCACAACCACATAACATGTCGAGTTTGTAACAGCTTTTTGAAAATCCATATTGATAATTATATCGTTCTTTGAACCAGAAATATTTGTCAAACTCTTTGTTGTATCAATGACATAAATAGGTCTATTCGCTAAAAATTCTTTAGGATTGTAATACATTTCCTTATTATTACAGTAAACTTTCTTAAAATCTTGATACATCTGATACATGATTCTGAAAAGACCTCCTGAAATGTTTAAGTTTTGTAATTCATCTGGATAATAAGAAACCGTTCAATTTTACTCTGATATTTTTTACATTCAAACTATCAAACTTTGAAGGATTTTTTTCTTGATTATTCTGTCTATCTGTTTGAAAACCTATAATAATGAACTTGGGATTGAAGATGTTTCTATAAATATTTGTGATATCGAACGAATAAGTTGTTCCGGAAATACCTTTTTGTTCAATACATTGCCAATCTAGAAAATTAAACATAATGTTTTGACTTTTTGTAATTTCATCAATCAACCTAATTTTACTCGTGGTTTTATAATCAATCATTGGAACTCTAATAAAAAAATCTGTAATTGTAATTTTGCCATCAACTGGCATATCATTTTCCAGTTTTTGTTTTTAATATCGCATCATCGTCTTCTGCTCTTATAAAACTTAGATAAAATCCTCCTTTATAGATCGGAATAGTAACATTTTCAAAAAATCCTAATCCAAAATGAGATAAATTTCCAGCTGCTTCAAAAACACCAAATTTAAAATCTGATTCAAAGCCATTAGAAGTTTGAGAAATAACATCACTTTTTGAATACGAAATAGTTCCTTTAATAGTGCTTAATTGGCCACAGTTTTCGACTTCTTCTATCAATTTATTGTGTTTTCTTACTTCAATCTTAGAAAATAAAAACGGTATAAAATTATCGATTAATCTAACATTATCAGTTCCAAGATATGCTTGACCATCTTGTTTTGTTAAAGTTCCAGAAATATAAAACTGGAAGTTAGACGAGCAAAAGTTATCTCCAAAATCAATATTAAACTCAGTTCTTTTATTCGGTTCATTCAAATGTTGTTTACTAATTGGATAGAAATTTTTAAAACTCCGCCCTTTCAATATCACTAGCATATTTTCTGTAGTCCGCCATTTAATAAGAGAAAATTTAGAAGTTTTAAACATCGTGTATCATTTTTTCATCGATCTAATGTACGTTTTTATAAGAAAAGATATAAATTTTAGTAAAATAATTAAAAAGATTAGAGTCATTTTTAATGATCTACTTCGTCATATTCAGGATTCTCTTCCTTAAATTTTGCGATCTCGGTCACATATTTCAATAAAATCTGCACAGGATAGTAACCGCTATCTATAATATTATTCCAATCAACTGTATCTTTATTTTTCATCCAAAAACTTTATACTCAAGTGTTGATAGAGACAAAGAACAAGACATATGATCTTTTAATTGATAATGTATATTTTCTTGAATGAACTCTGATGATAAAGTTTGATATTTAGCAATGTTATACCAATTCAATTTGTTTTTACGTATAATCTCATCATATCTTCGGATAATTCATATTTTTGAGAAATATCATCCCAATGTTCTTTTTTTCAAATCTCTTTCGTGTTGCATGATAAAAAGATCGAAAGCACTGTAATGTCCCGCCATCTCTATTTATTAAGAAAAAATTTCAAAATCAAGTTTTTATAAATTGACTCTTTTTTGAGTTACATTCAGCACATTTTCCCGAAATTCTTTTAACTCCGTTAATGTTTGCATAGTATTTTATATCGTTTGTGGCAGTTTTCTCTTTAACATCTCACACAATATATGAGCGCCATTTATATAAGGAAAATTAGTCATCATAGCCGCCTAATCCATTAAATCTGTTATCAATATTTTCAAAAGTTTTATTAACATCTTCTTTAAATTTATTAAAGTTTTCTTCTAGTTTATTTACTTTATCGAGATATAAATCGTTGTATTCAACGAGTTTATGATCAATATTCTCAAAAGTTTTTGTGGCATCTAAACTAAACTTATCAAAAGACTGCTTATTTTTTTATAACTTTTTCATTAATTTCGCCAAAGTTTTCTTTTAGTTTAATTAATTTATCATGAAGTAAAGATTGATTAGTAACTACTCTTTCAAAAACTTCACCATTTTTTCTATCGGTTTCATTAAAACCCTCTTGAAATTTAGCGAAATCTTCCAAAAAGTTTGTTATTTTTTTCCATAAAGATCGCCTTTATATAGATTGAAATTTTCCTCAAAATTTGTAAATTTTTCATCACAATTTTCTATAGATCTTTTTACTTCTTTCTTCAAGTTTTTCATAGACTTCTGTTGTAAAATCTTTAACATGCTGTTTATGATTCTCGTAATTTTGTTTTAGTTCATTAAACATTTTAATAGGATCTTCTAATTGAATCATTACAACAACATCAAATGGATTAATTCCTTTACTAAACACCGCTAATTCTTTTTCCTTTAAAAATCTAAGGCATTTTTAACATTCGGATCATGTAAATCAACAATATCGATGTTTTCTGATAATTTTAGAGGTTTTAAAATTTGTTCTTTAACAACAACATCATGTTTGTCAATACCAGGTCGAACACCGACAATTCTTTTTTTATTAGCTAAACTAACATAATTCTTTTCAACTTTGATCGCTGCAGTAATTTTATCAGCTTTTTCGATATGAGACATTAAATTGGTAAATAATTTTTTTACACCATCATCAACTTCTTTTTCCAATGTTTTTATTTTATCAGCAACTTCATTTGAACTCATGAAATTTGCAAGTTTGTTATCATATTCTGCTTTAAAATCTTCAATCTCGACAGCAAACATATCTGAATCTGGAAGGTTTTGTAATACATTTTCTAACTTGTTATCAAACTCATTTCTCAAACTATCAAAATTCAAACTATTATCTACATTTTGAATAATTTGTGTTCCAAAATACGTCAAAAATATTTTGTGAATCCATATTTATTAAGTAATAATTTGTTAACAACTTCTTTAAAATCTTTACCAGTACTCAGTTCATTCAAAACAAAAACACATAAATGACCACAAATTGGGGGATCTTTATAATCTTGAATCTGAGAATCGTTATAATAAACGTTTGATTTTTTCAAATATTTAATCAATTCTATAGGTGGTTTGTCCTCAATTCTTCCATACGAATCAAAATAACATGCATTCTTATCATTTTTATAATAACAAATCCAATGCGTTCCACTTCCCATAATCGAGTCTAAATTCACAATTCCACATTCAAATTTCTTAACTTTTTCAGGTAATGTATCTCTCATGAAGATTCCTCTAAAATGTTTAATATTTTTGCAGATTTCTTCCAATTCCCCGAATGTTAAAGGTTTAAATTTTTTTTTCAATGTTTGATTTCACGTAATTCAAAGTTTTTTCATCTAATCCAGATCCTGTAACATCTTCCAACTCTTTATCTAACCAATTTAAAATGTTTCGAACAATAGGAATCACATCCTTTTTAACGATTGGAGCAGCTTTACGAACATAAGGAACAACATTTTTAAACAACTGGAATATTTTCTCCAAAATCTAATAAATCTTTCAAAAGTCCACCATTTTTGAGTTCTTTCAACTGATTATAATAAAATTCTATTCTGGTTCCTTTATTGTTTTTCTTATGTTTTTCGAGTTTATTGTATTGTCTATTTGTTAAAAATATCTTATCTTCGCCATTTTTTAGTTGATCTATTTTAAATTGAATACTAACGGGTATTTTTTTCTTAAAAGCGGATTTTATTTTTTCTTTCTGATTTTTACTGAAATTTACGTTCACCTCCATTTATATAGTTAAAATTTCAAGTTCTCTTCAATTCCCATTCCTAGTTTTCTCTTCAAAAACATTGCTCCAACTGTTGGAAGTGCAACAAATCTTTCACCTAAACTAGCATCTTTTGATAAAAATCGATCCATTGCCTTATCTTGCAAAGTTTTATCCGCAATATGTCTGGAATTTGTGTCTCTATGTTTTGCATAAAAAATATCGTGTTCCATAGCAGCTTGGTCTAATTTATTTATACCAGGATCTCCTCTTTGTAGTCTTTTTTCGAGTTTTGTGCCAGGCCCCAGATACTGATAAGTTGGTACGTGTAATTCAAAAGGTAAATTGTTGATAAAATCATTCAAAAGTCCACTACCCTCAATCATAGATGAACTTATTGCCGGCAAAACTCGTTTTAAATATTTAATTCCATCAGGTTTTTCAATCATTTCGTCAAGTTTGTTCGAAATAAAATCTTTAATCGCTTTCTTTTCGTTCAAAAAATTGTTGTTTCCAGCCTTTTCTTGAGCATAAATATAATTTATAATTCCATCGAGTTTTGTCAAATCGTCGATATATCTGTATTCAATCTTATTATCACTGTATTTTCTCACACCTGATCCTTCGATTCTTTTTTCCCAAATTGGTTTAATCAAATTGAGATATTTTTTACCTTTACTTGACTTTGGTTTCTTAGTTGATGGATCATTATTTTTGTAAATTGAATCAGATTTCCATAAAATTTCAGTATACTTTTTCAAGTCTTCTTCAGAATATAAACCGTCTTTTGGAAACATCAGTGCCTGTTAATAATCTCCATAAAACCTTGAGTTCCTTCATATGTTTTTTCATTAATAATGATATCATTATGCTCAAAAATTCACGGGCAAATTTCCAATCATAAAACTTTTCTTTTTTCTGTCCCAATACAAACCAAATTTATCATCCTTTGCTCTAGGAAGAAATTTTTTACCAATTTCACCAATTATTATATCCGTTGTTCCAGGACTTATTGGTTCAACTATGGTAGAGTCTTCAATGATTCGAGGTCTAAATGGTGTTGAAGATGGTAATTTTGGCAATTCAAACTCAGATTCTGGTATCGAAATATCAGCAAATTGTCGTACAACTGGAACCAAATTCATCAAATTTTGATTATCGCTTAAAACATTTTCAATTTTGCCCTCAACATTTTTTATTGCAGATGTTACAGGTTGATTAATTTTTTGAATAAATTCTTGTTCTTTTTCATCAATTCGAATCTGTTCTTTAAATTCTTTGATTAATTTCTTTTCTATTTGATCAAGTTTTTTTGCTTCTTCTGAAGTTACGTTCGCCATTTATTTAGGAAAATTTTAAACGTGGAACGTAAAACGTGAACACGAAACGTGAACACGGAACGTAAAACGTGAACGTGGAACGTGAAACACGAACGTGGAACGTGAAACACGAACGTGAAACACGAACGTGAAACACGAACGTAAAACATGAACGTGAAACGTAAACACGAACGTGAAACATGAACGTGAAACATGAACGTGAAACATGAACGTGAACGTGGAACGTGAACGTGGAACGTAAAAACGAGAACACGAAACGTAAACGTGAACGTAAAAACATGAAAACAACTAGATTATCACACGTTTATATTGGAAAATTTATTCAAATATTTACCATTTTTAGGCTTCAAAGTTAGATTAATAGTTAAAAATCCGTAGTCTTCTTTCCAAATTTTATCACACAATTCATTAAAGTGGTTAAAACTCATATCAGATCCCACATAATTGTTGTAAATCTTTCTCGAATAGTGATCGTCTTGCTTAAAAACACACAACATATTCAAATTATTTCTTATAACTTGTTTATCAACCTTTGAAAAGCATTGGGAAAGATAGATACAAGAGATATTTTTGTGACGAGACATTACGAAATATTCCTTAATAACGTCTTGATTTTCCAAAATACAATCATCAAAAACGATTAACGAATTGGGTTTACATTCGCTTAACGGAACTATGTCCTCAGAAGCATTATAAAAATGTGATATTTTTTTGTTTAAGTTTTTCTCAATATTTTCAAATCTTTCTTGTAATTTTTTATAGGCGTCTTGTTCTAAAGATTTACTAAAGACGTACAAATTGGAATAAGGAATCAACCTATTGTAGATGAAATTCAATAATATAGTTGTTTTTCCACATCCACTTGAACCAACAATTAACAATCTGATTGGTTGATCTTTCTTATTTTCTTCAAACGTTTGAAGTTTTATCTGATCTTTTTGCTTTAAAAATTTCTCCATTTAAATAGAAGATTTTCATCTTGAAGCAACGCTTGCGAAAATGAAGCTGTTCAAGTTGACTTCAGAAAGCTCTCAATTATTTTTAAACTTGGAACATCCTATACACTTAGAGGAAGAATCAAATTATTTTATCGGTTTAAGCGGTTTTTATTCTGACAATTTTGTAATAAATATTAGTGAAAGTTCTCCTTATTGTATAGGATTTAGTGAGAAGAACATAACAAAATATTATGGTTTAAACAAAGGATATTATACTTTCGATCAAATAAAAAATTCCCTTAAAAATTATCTGAAAACATTCAAACAATCAGATAAATCTTTAAACTTTGACGAAAACAAGTTTGAAATGCAAAAAAAAATTATCTCTCTAATAAAATTCAAATAAAATCACCAGTAAGAATAATGTTTTCAGCAATTATTGTAGATTTGTTAGGGTTTGTTCAAGAAACTATTGAGCCAAATCAGGTATATTTAGGAAATAAAACGCCAAAATTTAGACCGTTTGATGTAATTGAAGTACATTGTAATCTCGTTGAACCTAGTTTTGAAAATCATACCGAACATTTACACAAAGAATCTGAAATTTTGTACACTTTTTTCCCAAATGTTGCTTATGGATCAAAAATCAGTGAAAAACCGAATGAAATCGATTATATTCCAATTAGAAAAAATATGAAAAGAATTCAAAAAATCGTCTTAACTGTTCAAGACTCTGAGGGAAATTTATTAAATAATGAGAGTAAAACAACAATTTATTTAAGATTGTCGAAGCAACGGACATGAATCAAGGGGGTCTATTGAATAGACTACCTTTAAACTTTCAAGGGTATCGAATCGCGACTCTTACAAAAATTACATCCAGACACTATTTTCGACCTTTAAACTCAAAATAATAATTGCTTGTTAAATTTTTTTTCTATCTAAATGGAGTCAGTCATAGATCTAAGAAATAATCAACTAAAATTCAATAATAAAGAAATTTTAACAATTGTTGACGAAAATAATGAATTTTGGTTTAAGGCTAAAGATGTTGCAGAAATATTGGAATATAACAATACAGAAAAAGCGATTAGAAATAATGTCGATGAAGGTGACAAATCTCAATACTTTTATCTAAAAGATAAGGTAGCCCTCGAGAGCCACCTCGCAAATATTCACAAAGATACTATTTTCATTAATGAATCAGGACTTTATTCGTTAATTTTAAGATCTCATAAAATAGAAGCAAAAAGCTTTCAACAATGGGTTACGAGAGATGTTTTACCAAGCATTCGTAAATTTGGTGTGTACAAACTTGAAAACAAGATTAAATATTTAGAGGACAAAGTTAAGCACTTGCAAATTAAAGATGAAATCAAAACGGAAATAATTGCAAAACAAAGTGTAAAAATTGACTTAATGAAACCAGATCTTGTTTGTAAAGATTTTGATAAGAAAAAACACCATGTTTTTGTATTAATTAAGAAGAATCACATGTGGGAATATCCTTATTACGTTATCAGAGCTCAAAAGAGAGAAATACCGAAAAGATTGAAAGAACTTGAAATTGATTACCCAGAAATGGAAATTTTATTAAGACAAGGAGATCCAAATAGTATAAATCTCTACAACCAAATGAAAGAATCTTTGAATATTTTATACAACGGAAATCATTTTACTACAAATATGGCAGAATCTCGACTGATTTATAGAATATCTAAATTACACGATGAAAATGTTTCTAAATTTTACTAAAAACTCTCGATTTATTATATTTTGTTTGTAAATGTTTAGCATAACTAGGTAACCATTGTAAAATCTTTTTTTCATATTCACAAGGCATTTCGTTTTTATAACTTTCGCTGAAAATTTTTTTAGCACAATCTTTGCAAAAAGCATCTTTTCTATCTTTTACTATACTGCCAGTTATTAAATTCAGAAATATTTTTAATTTCTTTACAAAAGTAACAATTTTTTTCTTCTAAAGTTAATTTGTCCATTTTATCATATAATTCCTTACAATAACAGTCTTTTCTATTCTCTTCTTGACACTTTGTACATTTCTTTTGAGACTCCATTTAAATAGAAAAAATTATTACACGATGAAAATGTTAAACTCTTGAATTATGATATTTTGTTTGTAAATGTTTTTGATAATTATTTAAACCATTTTATAGTTCTTCCACATTCACATTGAGTATCTTCATAATATAATCTATGGTGATTCTTCTTTACACAATCTTTACAATATGAGTCTTTCTTATCTCTACTATAGTGATCACTATTAAACTCTGAAATTTTTTTTAGTTTCTTTACATTTAAGACATTCTTTCTCTTCCAAAGTTAATTTTTCTATTTTATCATACAGCTCTTTATGATACTTCCTATAACAATCTTTACAATTATAAATAATTCCATCTTTTCTACTCTTATCTTTATAAAATTCTTCAAAACCTTTTAATTCTTTGCACATTGAACATTTCTTTTGGGCCTCCATTTATATAGAAAAAATCTTTGACTTTCTCAATTCATATTCATAAAAACTTTCCGGTTATTTCTTCATTATTTAAATCTTTTATACTATAAGTTACAGGATCTGTGTTATTAATTTGATAAATCACAAAGATTTCTCTTGACCAATTGTTCTTATATTTGTTCGAAAATGTTTGTTTTTTACTAACAATTCTTACATGATCATTGACTTTAAATTTAGTTTTCGTGTGAATTTCTGGTGGAACATACTTAAAAACCGACTCTAATAACTCTTTTTCTGCATCTTTATCTACGTCTTTTAGGCTTCATTTTGATTGTGCTATGAACAGTATCGTTATATTTCTTTACGATTTCTTGAAGAATATCGATCCATTTAAAGTTTTTATTAATCTCAAAAAGAACCTTCATTCTTTCATTTTGAGTTCTGTTATATCTCTCTACAATACTTGATTTCTCTTCGTTTTCAGTATGATAAATCTTAATGTTGTATTTCCTCAAAACATCGTTAAATTCTTTATTTTTAAACTCTAAACCCTTATCTGTATGAAGTAGGTTAGGAGGTTTGTGATTGATCCTTATGGCATCTTTTACTATATCTTCGAAAGCTTTTGAAATATCCTTGCCGTTTTTTCTTTTGATAGCTCTTGACCAAGCATATTTTGAGAAAGTATCAATAACATTTAACATATACTTAAATCCATCATTTTGATCTGAATAGTTAGACATTATAACTAAATCTGCTGCCCATAAATCGTCAATTCCTAATGTTATAATTTTTCTCTTTTTAAACTTTTTTCGTACCGGTGCATGAATTTCTCTAGCTTCAATCTCGATTTCTTCCTTATTCTTAGATTCTTTCTTTACTTGTTTTTTCATAAGGATTCTTTATAAATTTACTCTTATTTGTCTTACATTTTGAACATTTTGCTGCAATTCTATACAATCCGTTTTTGAGTTTGAACAATTTTAGAATCTATATTTTTCGTTTTCTTTTTACACTTGTGACAGTGAATTAAATCATCTTCCATTTACATATCAAAGTTTCCAAGTTTATTTAATTCGTCTAATATATCTGTTTTTATAGCCATACGGTACTGTATCGATCTTATTTTCTAGGACAATTCTCTTATCATCTTTAGCGTTCAGTGCCAGCTTGTTTATGGTAACAGTGTACAACTCATGTTTATAACTTTTGATGACTGTCATCTCCCTAAATTCTTCTTTATCTTCGAACAAACATCTCTTCAAGTTTTCGATATTTATTGTTTTATTTACAACGCTTCTCTTAATTCCTTTACACCTAACTGGGTTTTTATCTAGATATTTGTACGAGTACATCTTAGACCTTAAACCACAAAAATTCTTCTAAAACTTCGCTATTTAACTCATCTTTGAATTTCCCTATTACCTTCTTATTTTTAGTAGTGAAACATTCATGATCTTTTGGATAATCACTTGTATCAAAGTCATCTATATTTTCTTTAATAATTTTAAAAGGATCTCGTTTCAATTCTAGAAAATAACTGTCTGTATCCATGTAACACAGATTCAAATCTGGATCAAACTTCTTTAATTTGTTGTAATAAAACTCGTACATTAGCAATTTTGAGAGGTCGAGAACTGAAAATCCTATGTAAATCGGTTTGTTAAATTTAACCTTTTGTTTGTACATGTGACTCGCTATACAGTTGTCGTCAAAGATGTTAAAGCATTTGAAAATTTGTTTTCTTAGCTTGTTTCATTGAAAATTTCTTCATTTCCAAGCTTAATATCACATCTGTTTCTCACATTTTCCATAGATTTTCCAAAAACTGAGTTGTTCATCAGCTTATAAAAGTCCTTTTCAAAGTCGCTTGTAGCTTTGGTTCTCATGTTTGTGTTAAAATCAATGTATTCTTTCATAAAAGGCTTCTGATCGAATGCAATAACTCTATTCACATGTTTCAAAATCATACCTTGTTCCAAATAGAACTTCAAATTTCTCGAATGAACAACGTATTCAGTTTTAATCCAGTAGAGTTGTGCAAAGTTTGTTTTTAAAATGTTCTGGAGCAAGAGGTAAATCCTTGTGATGTTCGTGTAGATTTGTTGGATATCCAAGATCGACTTCGAGAATATAGCCATAATCTTCGTCGCCAGTGAGTTCTAAAATTGTTTCTTGCCACTCTTCTTTTGTATACGTTTTAGGATCCATCCACTTGATATCACTATACGGCAGTTTTTGCATGAGGCCATACCCATAAAGGTTATTAGCATCAACGTAGAGTAAATAATTTTCGGGCTTTGTCTTATCAAAATCTTTTAAATATTTGTTATTTGCTTTCACATATCGTTTAATACACTGAGAAATGCCTCCGCGAATACCTTTTTCAATCATCAAATACATATTATAATCGTTAATTAGCTGAAGCTCAATTTTCGTTAATTTTAACATTGCGTCCCATGCGAGACTGGGAGCTGTTAGATAGTGTGCTGGATCAAGTTTGTAACAATTTAGACAAATATTTCTGAAATTTTCGAATATATCAGCAAGCAATAAAACATCTTGAATGTTGTACAAATCAGAGTAATTTCCTAGATTTTTCTCTTTTAATTTGTTCCAAACATTTAAGTAGTGTTGAAAATCTTTCTCAGATATGCTCTCGTCTGTCAAAAGTGAATAGAAATCTTGAATTCTCAATTCTTCTGTGTAATCAAGTTTTTCAATACTGTCGATAAATTCATAGGGAAATATTCCTTTTCCAGATAGAATTTTAAAGATTTCTTCTTCGTCATTTGGCTGTCTTTCTATTATCTCATTCAGTCCATCTTGTATAAAATGATTTGTATGTTTGAAGTCTTCTCTCTTTAGATTTTTAGCTAACTTTTCTATAGACGAGGCCATGAATCTGAACGTGTCTACAAACGAAAACTTGATGAATTTTCTTGGCTTATCACCTTCGAATTCATAGCCATATCCAGAATTTACAGAATAATTTATATATTTTTCATCGGTGTTTGCAATCAAATCAACATTACCGTATTGTTTTGCCAATTCTTTTATGTACAAATGCGTATCGTAATTAGACATATTGTGACAGAAAACGGGAATATTCTGAGGAAATTTCAAATTCAGATTACAAATTCTATGAGCTGCACCTCGAAATTTTCCAGTCAAATGACAGTGATCTCTGTATTTTTTGAATGCATCATAAGCAGAACTCCAATTATCTGGTAAAAACCCTAAAGTTTTTTTCAGTGTCTTGATACGATATTTCTTCACAAATGTGGCAAAGATTTGAATTTTGATACGAAATTTCTTCTTCGTCAGTCAATTTCATGGGCTTCATGTTCTTTGAATTATATTTTTTAGCTATGTACTTCGATAATTTATTGAGTTCTTCAAACAATTTTGCAGGAACGTTCGGCAACTCTTCTTCATTTTTTGCTCGATAACATATCGGCTTGTACATACGATTGGTCACATTAGACACTAAATATAGAGTCAAAAAACCATAAGGAATATGCTTCTGAATCTTGGTTGTAGTCGATTTTTGCGGATTGTTTTTGCATGTGGGAATCTTCTCTAATATGCTTTCAAAATCCATATAAATAACGTACGGATGGCTAAATTTCTTTTGGTAATTGGTAAATTTAGTTGTTTGACCCGGAAACGGCATAATTGGCTTGCAAACTTCATGTTGCTTACAAATTTCTAAATGATCTGATAAAGCACTATATTTGTAGAAATGGCTTAAACATCTTCGACACAAGAAACGTCTTGTGAGCATTTTTTGATATCTGTGAACTCGCTAATCTACTTAAATCTGTTATCAAAACATAATGGGATTTATCATCTTGTTTAACATACAATAAATCAACTTCTAACTTGGCGTCATAAACTTCTGAAATTTGCAACGGTACTATGTGTAGTTTTTCATCAAAAGTATAGACATTTACAGACATTTTCGGATACTTGTACTTTGCTTTGCTGCTTCGTTTTTCAAATAATTGTATATCTTTTAAAGACATAGGATAGTCGAATCCAGAAAATATCTCATCGTTCACGAATTTTTTCGTATTGTTTTGCTCTGTCAACATGAGTCTCGGGTTTTTCAATAGCGCATCGGATAGAGTAAATAAAGCAATAATCATCTTTATTTTTGATATTTACACAAGCTTTTTTATCTTTGATTTCCTTTGGTAAATCGATATATGATCCTGCGTTCATAAATTCATGTTTATTAAGGCTCAAAATCAGTTGTTTACAACGTTTTAATGTCCAAACCAGAGCCCTTATTTGGATGATTTGTCTGTTCTCGATGTGTTAATTTATTAAATTGCTTAGTAATAAAGTCGTTTACGTCGAAGATTTCGTCTGCTTTTATAGTAAAGTACATTGGACAAGTTTTGTGTTTCACCGTTCACTAAAGTTCGTTCGTATTCGCATTCTAAAGATAAATAACCTTTCATATTTTTAACGGTTTCTTGAAATGTTTCTATTAAACTTTTAATCTCTGGCCTCATAATTGATAGATATTTGTAAATTGACATGAAATTTTCGTTTAAATTCGTTAAAATGTATTGCTTGAAAAGACCGTGTATTGAGGATAAAACTTCTACATCAATGATATTTTTAGGGTTTTCGTTAAGAGTTTTGTCAATTTCTTCGATCATTTCAGACTTAGTTTTATCGTTTGTTTTCTAAGGACAATTTTTCAGCGATTGATTGAATTTTTTCATCATTAAATAGATTGAGATCTTTTTTATCTTCCTTAAAAGCTTTTCTTTAATTCACGCAATTTTTCTATATTGTACATCTTTTCGTGACCATCGATTTGATTCTCTTTAGCCCAAGTCCTCAAATAATTTAGTTCTTTATTATAAATTTCTTTGTTCTTCAAATGATTTTTTCGAATTGTAATGACGAGTATAGTGATGTTCAAAAATGTCTTTTTTGCAGTATGGGCACTCTATCTTTTTCCGCTCCATATTTAAAGAGCAAAAATTTGTAAACTAAAATTTTGAGAAGTGGTGATTTTTGTGACAACTTGACACAAATCAGCACAATTTCTGGTCAAATGTTTTCCAGATTGTTCTATTTGTTATAGAAAAATCTTTTAACTAAATTTAGTTAAAAGATTTTTCTATAATAAATGGCAGCGCTGTTACAAGAGTTGAATAAGGTTGGTGAACTAAGATTCAAAGAATATAAGAAATTAGTGGAATTGGAAGAAAGGAAGAAACATAGAATCTTGAATTTGGAGAAAATGAAAGATAAATTCGGGTTTACAATAATTGCCGAGTTGGAAGATTGTAAAGTACACTTACCGAACAGATTTTTGACTGTTTTGGATGAAAAAAAGATTAAAGAATTAAACAAAAATGAAAAATTACACTTGATTGTTACTGGAAAGAAGACTATAAAAGATAAAGACTGTGTTACAATTAACTTTGTAGAATAAAGATTTTTTATTAAGATTTTTTGATTTTTTCATTAAAACAGCTTATAAATGTAGAAGCAAACATTGAACAGTAAAACAGCTAAAGATTCGGTTATTTAACATTCGTGCTTTCCTGTTAGAGTTTATTATATTTGTTTATGGTTCAATGGACAGTATTTTACATTGATTTTCTGTCTGTCCCAAAAGTGGTCTAGGAACCCCTTACTGTTTGATTTTACAGATTCGTTTATTGTCCTTTAAACAGTATTTTTCCCTTGATTTTCTGTGTGTCCCAAAAGTGGTCTAGGAACCCCTTACTTTTTGATTTTACAGATTCGTTTATTGTCCTTTAAACAGTATTTTCCCTTGATTTTCTGTGTGTCCCAAAAGTGGTCTAGAACCGGCATATTCATATCTACTTATATATATATAAGGCACTGGAATTTACGAAACGTTGAGTTAGTACCTAGTTCTTTCCAGTTTAAGAGCCACCGATTCCTCCACAAAACTCGAACCTCCTACCTTTGTCGTTTTTTTTCATTTTTATAATCACCGATCCCTCTAGGACTCTCGAACTTACACAACGTCGAGTTCCTCGTTCTTTCTAGATCGCTTATATATCTAGGTGTATGATTTCCTGGGAACCCATTATTCCAATGCTTCATAAACAATCCTGAACTCAAGAGTTGCCTTTGCCTCTTTATAGTTCAGTTGCTTTTCACGTTTCTTATTTGTGTACTATCCTGTATGATACTGGATCTTCCGACAATTCGATTCCTCGTTTTCATTCGATAAAGATCGCCAATCACTTCATGTATTCGGTTTCAATCTGCATTAATGGGTTAATTTCTAATTGTCCAGACAAGTTACTGGTTTGTGAGAGAGAACTAGAGAGTGAATTATCAACAGAAATTCTCAGAAAAGATTACCACTACGAATTGGTGCAATTTCTATATCAGAAATCCCTTACTTAATACCTTCATGTAAATATAACGTTCATCATAATGTGTAATGGTTACACTATGAGGACACTTAAATAACTAAATCAGGTGTTGTAAAAGATGTCATGTTATTAGTAGTTTTACAATACTCATCGTAGGCGAATACTGTATTTCGTAAAAAGAGTTAAATACTATGTAATTTGGGTAGATAATACATCATGAGAACACCGTGGTTACTAGTAACTATTCTGCTGCACATAATGATTGACATTGAACAATTAAACAATTAAAATAATCTATATCTGATGTTCATATCAGTAGGAAACAGGTATAACATTTTGGGTGATCAAGTGGGGATATAGTTAAATTTGTGTTTCCTTTTTGTGTTAAATTCATTAAGATTGTGGCCATCGGAAAAGCCAACTGATAGCAATTCCTTTATAATAAACTGGTTATGTCTCATCGTTGAAGCTTTAAAAATCGAACTGGAGTTCCATAACGCCTAACTCTGACCGATAGAAGACACAAGAGAAATACATAATGGAATCATGACGTCATATGCTATAATGATCTATTGTTTTGTTTACTATTTTTCCATCAAAGTTAGTCCAGAACGTAGACTATGCGACCAGAACATAGAAGCTATATCTTAAGAGGATTAATAAACAATCCTATCGCTAAAAACTTCCTAAATAACTTACTTCTTCTGAGGTAACAAATTAAAGTTAATTGACATATGATGAATTAAATAATTGCTTAGAAATGTTTTTCAGAAGTTGGATGTGTCTTAGGTTACTAATGCAGGAGCATATTCTGAAATCGGGGAAATTACGCTCATAATTACATGCAGTAGAGAATAACAAATGAAATAGTACAACTGCGAAGGTTCATTAGCACATCATACTATGTCCTCTGCTCACTCCCGAGCCTATAGCAGTTTTATATTATCTACATCTAAGAAGCAATAAACAATAAATTATCTTTACGTTGCACTTAAAATTATATTTGATTTTAACAATCGTTAGCTTTATCGTCATATTATGGACATAAAGTAGTCATTACCTATTTGATTGGATACTGGGCGTTTATTACCCAGATTTCTTACAGTTTAATAATGTGGGGACAAGGATGCTAGTAATTTGTGCTTGGGACTTGCATCCTGTGCAGTGACAACGCCTGGTCTGGACTCCAAGCAGCTTTTGGGTACGTTTGAACCCTTTTCATTCTCTTCTTTACTTCTTTCTGTTCGTTATTTGTATATGTTTCATAACCTACCCCACCTGACGAAGATGATAGATTCAAATCTGCAAAACGTTGTGTTATTCCTTTACTACATAGATTTCTTCCACTTTAATAATGTGGGGACAACGATGCAAGTGATTAGTGCTCGGGACTTGCATCCTGTGCAGTGACAACGCCTGGACTGGACTCCAAGCAGCTTTTGGGTATGTTTGAACCCTTTTCTTTCAACCCGTTTGTTATTTTTGTATGTAATAATACCTCCGCCACCTGACGAAGAGAATAGATTCCAATCTTTGAAACGTTGTGTTATAACTTTCATAACCTATAACAATGGCAAAAGTCCGAAATCCTGTTATCCATTACCAACTTGGGAGTGGCGACGGCCGAGCGGTCTAAGTCGTTGGACTTTGGGTCTGGGTTAGAGATAGCGCAGGTTCAAATCCTGTCTGTGACCGTTGCACTTTTTATCAGTACCATCAACCTCGTACTGTATCTACTCTCTCCCTTATTCTGTTTGATAAGATCCTCGCACAGGCCAGTGGCTCATGAGGACGGACAGAATAAGGCTTAAAAGGGAATCGGCCTCTCCTTTTAATTAATTAAAAAATAAACCTAAATGAGCCAAAATGTCATCATTATACTCTTTTGTTGATAATAATAGTGATTATGTGACAACACGAAGTGTAGGAATGGTCAGGATGATGTATCTAAGTGGATAGATGCTAAGTAAATGGTTAATATCTTTTATTTTTATTTTCTGAATTCATACAACTACAAATTGATGTATTTATAGAGTTTAACAAGTCAGTATCCATTTATGGGGAAACTCCTTTACGACTTACGACGGCAGAAAACCACTGTCGATGACTGCAGTTTGACTGTAATGACGCCTGATTTACGGCTCCAGATACGAAGTTGAGTTAGTACGTTTCCTCCCTGCTCCGACAAAAATCCTCGAACGTCGGTTTGCCAAACACGTCCACCGGGCCTCGATCTCGGGACAAAACCACAAATGACGACATAAACCTGCTAATCAGGTGCGTGTGGACAATATAAACAACCGAGCCCATTGCTATTCCCCGGCGGCTGAAATATATCGCAATCAAGCGGAAATAAAAAGCCAGGGAACGACTGGCGGATAAAGATATCTCGTAACGAACTGAGACGGCTTGTTTAAAACCAATCATAGAATATTCAAACATATTCTGAGTTCTTCGGAAGCGATTAAAATATACCGAGCTAATGGTGGTTCTGAGTGGAGCGGCGGCGTATAGCATTCGAGATGGAAGATGGGCCATTGTGCTCGAAATGAAAACTTCACTACCTGAAAGCTAATTAAGGTAGGAACTCACTGAGAGAAATAAGAAGATAAAATGAGTTCAAACGACTTTTTTATTTAATAACAAACTGAGCCTACGCAAAGATTGTTTGCCACAATTTAGGTGCATGATCTTCCTTGTGGAAGATACATTGCTTGTGAGATGATGGTCTGTTTTCCGCTGGATTATTACCAACATTGCACAATCACAGCCTAGAGATAGACTTTCCCCTCTAGGAGATCCTCTCATAGGATAGACTTTTAGAAGGTATAAAACATACTAATAATGGATTTGATTGTTCTTTAACGAATTTTTGTCATTTAAAATTGCAATGTCTGCCACTTGTAAGTTATGCCTGGGTCAACAAACTAAAGATTTGAATTTTTTTACAGTATTTATTACAATATGTCATTGTCATAAGTCATAAATAATTTGAAAAGTGTAAAAGCTTAATGTCCTTATCTTTTACACGGGTCTAGCTGTCGAATTGCAAATAATTAGGCCTACTTCCAAATGATATTCCTCCTCAAGATGAGGGAACAGGCTTTTATATTTAAAGCAAATTGTCTTTAAGAGCTATGATTCTAAATTTTCAACAAAATTTAACCCAACCAAAACCCATATATCAATAACTTAACATTTAGTAAGTATTTTTATCTTTCTGTACAAAAAGAATGAACTTTGACTAGACAATGGTTTTTCCTATAACTAATGAACAAATATTCGAATAATAGAGACAGTATGCAATATTTATTTGTTTTAAAAGGTTACCAAAAATAGTTAAATCCTATGTAGTAATTGTGAGATATCTATTTTTCCAAACACCAATACGTGTCACCCAAAATCTCATTGAGTCCAGAAAGTCTTTGTTGACTATCCCTATGAAGACAAAACTATTAGCAGACATCATGCGGTCAATGATTTTTACTGGAACAAATTCTCCCTTCTAAACACAGTCTATATCATCACCCAGTACTTTGTGGACTCTAACCAGATTGTCATTTAGCAGATCTAAAATCAGTGGCTATGCTTATAGGGAAATCCCCATCTGTTAACTCTATCTCTTCACGTTGCAATGGTCTGGACGTTCAGCACCATCAATGGAGTCGTCTTTGTAAGCAGTTTAAAGGCTTCATCTCAGTAGTGAAATCTCTTGTACTTCATATTCGTAAATGTTGATAAATGTCCATCTGAAAGCTGGAGGCCTCCTAATGAAGGTCATTGGAGACCATAAAGGAGACCATTGGAGCACTACCAGACTGGGTATTAAGAAAACTTGGGAAACGCATTTTCAAAGTTCCATAGTTCCACGTACTCGACTTTGGGATGCGAAGACACATGCACATTAGCTTCACGATCAACCCCACGACAAGGAAGGACTAAAAAATCACGCTGGGATATATCAGTTCCATCCTCCACTGGAGAGGATGTATCAGCTGATAGTTGAAATGGACGCAGCTCAGTAAACAAAGGCATTGTTGATAAATGAAGAAGTCCTCCAGCAGAAGAGGCCATTACTGGAACCTGTTTTGTGGAGATGTCCCCATCAATAAGGGCTTGCCTAATTAACAGAGGAAATATGAGCCCGTTGTTCTATATTAATTGTGCCCGGCAAATGAGTTAATTCGTCCGCAGAGGCAATTGTTGCAGGACTATGGTAATCAGTCGTCCCGCCTCTTCGCCAATTATCATTTACCATTCACTCAGTGCAGAATCGCGTGATGCTTCTTCGTTAACGGCTTCTCTTTCAATGATAACTAGATGCTGCCGTTGTTTGAAACACTGCAATCAGTAGTTGACGAATTGTACCGTTGCTCAGTGCCGTTGTACTGAAAAATGTTTATTCATTTGCTCAGTACGTATTTTTATCTAAATCTGGCTCATGTGATAACGAACACATGTATATCGACAGATATGCTCACAAGACTATCAGCTACATATTAAGGATCATCTAAAATTGATATTTCCACTATAAAACATAATATAATTGGGTTAAGATATGCCATAAAAATTAAACAATTTGATTATAAATTTGTTGGAAAATTACTATTAGGATTCCAAAACTATTCAATATAGGTACTTTAGAAATACAGAATCTGGTTGTGACATAAACCTGAAAGATTATAACTTCTCGAATTAGGAACTGGGTCTGTTGTGAATAAAGACTACAAACATACAACATATATACTTTGTAAATCAGTGAAATCGCTTTGCGAATCTACATATAAAACTGCAAAAGTTCTGTTGGACATGTTACCATTCATTGGAATACAAAGTTCACTTGAAAACATTTTTAAAGGATTAGTTATTACTTCAAAATGATGACCTTGTTTTTTTTTATTATTAATGCCTGTCAGACCACATCATAAACAAAAGATTTAAGATAATAATTTTGATTATTTTTATAAATGTCTCTCTACTTCATTTCTGAGATGCCCGGTTAACACAAAAGGATGTAAGATTCAAAATGAAGAACCGGCACATTTCCGCTGTTTCTTTATCTCGTAAATATTTGGAATCAGAATTTTTGAATCGGTCATCAAATTTTGAGAGGTTGTTAGTGCGGTTTATTGAATAGTTAATTATGTGTCGTGGACACATTGCGTGACTCTTTGGAAAGAAAGGTTAACCTCTATGTAATATTTACTGCGTATATCAATAAAAACATTTGATTGAATGCAATCTTTTACTATGTAACGTGAATATTCACATGTGAGAGTTGGTGTTCCACAAGGCTTTGCTCTTCGGCCTCTTCTTTTTATTGCCTAGATTAGTCATCTTCTAAAGGACATTAATTAACCTCTATGTAATATTTACTGCTTATATCAATAAAACATTTGATTGAATGCAATCTTTTACTATGTAACGTAAATATTCACATGTGAGTTGGTGTTCCACAAGGCTTTGCTCTTCGGCCTCTTCTTTTTATTGCCTAGATTAGTCATCTTCTAAAGGACATTAATTAAGAGTATATGTTGTACTCAAATGATAAAACATTTGAAACTGCCAACGACCCAGATTATCTCAAGTGAATGGTAGCCAATGCAAACCACTCCGTAATTAACTGGTTTTTCTGCCAATAAAACGCTCAATAATAGTGGGAGGGGGAGATCAGAATATCACATTCCCATTAATGTAGAAATGATGTAAGGTTAGGTTGTTACATTTTTATCTTGATAATAAATCTAATTGGAAAGATCAAATCACTGTATCTAGAAAAATTTATCGTCTTAATTTCCTGTTTTTGGAAATGATTTTTTTTTAAGTAGGAAAGACACATTTATATACATCTGTCCATCTGTAATATGTAATCTATACATATTCAATGTTCTCATGTTTACAAGGATTAAATAACATTGTTAGGTTGGACAGTATACGGAAAAAATTCAGACCAGGAATGAAATTTTCACAAGACCACCCACAAACACTGCTTTTTTTTTTCTAATACAAATTTCTTTTGTTTATGATAAATAGGGGCTTATAAATTATTACATTAAATTATGAGCTTCCCTTCAACTTTAATGCAATACGCAGTGCAATTGATTGATCTTATCAAAATAAAAGATGCGACACAACCACAATTTTAACTTAGACAATGATTTTTTCTTAAAATTGAGCTGAATCATTTTCAAATGGCTTAATTTCTGAGATGCAGAAGTGCAACCTATCAATGGGCTGTGCTTTAGTCGTACTTACCTCCACGTACTAGACCTAAGAGATTAGAAAACATATTAAATTTTACAAAAATTAGACTCATTAGGTTTCACACATTGTGAGGAAAAGAGTTGTCTCAAATGATTTTTAATTTATGTGTGTGGACGGAGAGGTGGACTATGTCTACGGTGAGAGATGTCGCTTCTGACATTAGACTTCCCGAAATCGTCGATGTTTCGATCAGTTAGCACCCATGATAGGACGTCCAGCAGCAGTGTCCGACGCGGAGAAGTGGGCTCTGACTACTGTGAGGGATGTCGCGTCTGACATTAGACTTCCCGAAATCGTCGATGTTTCGTTCAGTTAGCACCCATGATAGGACGTCCAGCAGCAGTGGCCGACGTGGAGAAGTGGGCTCTGACTACGGTGAGGGATGTCGCGTCTGACATTAGACTTCCCGAAATTGTCGATGTGTCGATCAGTTAGCACCCACGATAGGACGTCCAGCAGCAGTGGCCGACGCGGAGAAGTGGGCTCTGACTACGGTGAGGGATGTCGCGTCTGACATTAAACTTCCCGAAATTGTCGATGTGTCGATCACTTAGCACCCACGATAGGACGTCCAGCAACAGAGGCCGACGCGGAGAAGTGGGCTCTGACTACGGTATGGGATGTCGCGTCTGACATTAGACCTTCCTGAAATTTTCGATGTGTCGAACAGTAAGGACTCACGATAAGGCGTCCAGCAGCAGTGGCCGAGATGGAAAGGTGGGCTCTGACTACGGTGAGGTATGTCGCGTCTGACATTAGACTTCCCGAAATCGTCGATGTTTCGATCAGTTAGCACTCACGATAGGACGTCCAACAGCAGTGGCCGACGCGGAGAAGTGGGCTCTGACTACGGTGTGGGATGTCGCGTCTGACATTAGACTTCCCGAAATTGTCGATGTGTCGAACAGTTAGCACTCACGATAGGACGTCCAGCAGTAGTGGCTGACGCGGAGAAGTGGGCTCTGACTACGGTGTGGGATGTCGCGTTTGACATTAGACCTTCCCGAAATTTTCGATGTGTCGAACAGTTAGCACTCACGATAGGGCGTCCAGCAGCAGTGGCCGAGACGGAAAGGTGGGCTCTGACTACGGTGAGGGATGTCGCGTCTGACATTAGACTTCCCGAAATTGTCGATGTGTCGAACAGTTAGCACTCACGATAGGACGTCCAGCAGCAGTGGCCGACGCGGAGAAGTGGGCTCTGACTACGGTGTGGGATGTCGCGTCTGACATTAGACCTTCCCGAAATTTTCGATGTGTCCAACAGTTAGCACCCATGATAGGACGTCCAGCAGCAGTGGCCGACGTGGAGAAGTGGGCTCTGACTACGGTGAGGAATGTCGCGTCTGACATTAGACTTCCCGAAATTGTCGATGTGTCGATCAGTTAGCACCCACGATAAGACGTCCAGCAGCAGTGGCCGACGCGGAGAAGTGGGCTCTGACTACGGTGAGGGATGTCGCGTCTGACATTAAACTTCCCGAAATTGTCGATGTGTCGATCACTTAGCACCCACGATAGGACGTCCAGCAACAGAGGCCGACGCGGAGAAGTGGGCTCTGACTACGGTATGGGATGTCGCGTCTGACATTAGACCTTCCTGAAATTTTCGATGTGTCGAACAGTAAGGACTCACGATAAGGCGTCCAGCAGCAGTGGCCGAGATGGAAAGGTGGGCTCTGACTACGGTGAGGTATGTCGCGTCTGACATTAGACTTCCCGAAATCGTCGATGTTTCGATCAGTTAGCACTCACGATAGGACGTCCAACAGCAGTGGCCGACGCGGAGAAGTGGGCTCTGACTACGGTGTGGGATGTCGCGTCTGACATTAGACTTCCCGAAATTGTCGATGTGTCGAACAGTTAGCACTCACGATAGGACGTCCAGCAGTAGTGGCTGACGCGGAGAAGTGGGCTCTGACTACGGTGTGGGATGTCGCGTTTGACATTAGACCTTCCCGAAATTTTCGATGTGTCGAACAGTTAGCACTCACGATAGGGCGTCCAGCAGCAGTGGCCGAGACGGAAAGGTGGGCTCTGACTACGGTGAGGGATGTCGCGTCTGACATTAGACTTCCCGAAATTGTCGATGTGTCGAACAGTTAGCACTCACGATAGGACGTCCAGCAGCAGTGGCCGACGCGGAGAAGTGGGCTCTGACTACGGTGTGGGATGTCGCGTCTGACATTAGACCTTCCCGAAATTTTCGATGTGTCCAACAGTTAGCACTCACGATAGGGCGTCCAGCAGCAGTGGCCGACGTGGAGAAGTGGGCTCTGACTACGGTGAGGGATGTCGCGTCTGACATTAGACTTCCCGAAATTGTCGATGTGTCGATCAGTTAGCACCCACGATAGGACGTCCAGCAGCAGTGGCCGACGCGGAGAAGTGGGCTCTGACTACGGTGAGGGATGTCGCGTCTGACATTAGACTTCCCGAAATTGTCGATGTGTCGATCAGTTAGCACCCACGATAAGACGTCCAGCAGCAGTGGCCGACGCGGAGAAGTGGGCTCTGACTACGGTAAGGGATGTCGCGTCTGACATTAAACTTCCCGAAATTGTCGATGTGTCGATCACTTAGCACCCACGATAGGACGTCCAGCAACAGAGGCCGACGCGGAGAAGTGGGCTCTGACTACGGTATGGGATGTCGCGTCTGACATTAGACCTTCCTGAAATTTTCGATGTGTCGAACAGTAAGGACTCACGATAAGGCGTCCAGCAGCAGTGGCCGAGATGGAAAGGTGGGCTCTGACTACGGTGAGGTATGTCGCGTCTGACATTAGACTTCCCGAAATCGTCGATGTTTCGATCAGTTAGCACTCACGATAGGACGTCCAACAGCAGTGGCCGACGCGGAGAAGTGGGCTCTGACTACGGTGTGGGATGTCGCGTCTGACATTAGACTTCCCGAAATTGTCGATGTGTCGAACAGTTAGCACTCACGATAGGACGTCCAGCAGTAGTGGCTGACGCGGAGAAGTGGGCTCTGACTACGGTGTGGGATGTCGCGTTTGACATTAGACCTTCCCGAAATTTTCGATGTGTCGAACAGTTTAGCACTCACGATAGGGCGTCCAGCAGCAGTGGCCGAGACGGAAAGGTGGGCTCTGACTACGGTGAGGGATGTCGCGTCTGACATTAGACTTCCCGAAATTGTCGATGTGTCGAACAGTTAGCACTCACGATAGGACGTCCAGCAGCAGTGGCCGACGCGGAGAAGTGGGCTCTGACTACGGTGTGGGATGTCGCGTCCTGACATTAGACCTTCCCGAAATTTTCGATGTGTCCAACAGTTAGCACTCACGATAGGGCGTCCAGCAGCAGTGGCCGACGTGGAGAAGTGGGCTCTGACTACGGTGAGGGATGTCGCGTCTGACATTAGACTTCCCGAAATTGTCGATGTGTCGATCAGTTAGCACCCACGATAGGACGTCCAGCAGCAGTGGCCGACGCGGAGAAGTGGGCTCTGACTACGGTGAGGGATGTCGCGTCTGACATTAAACTTCCCGAAATTGGTCGATGTGTCGATCACTTAGCACCCACGATAGGACGTCCAGCAACAGAGGCCGACGCAGAGAAGTGGGCTCTGTACTACGGTATGGGATGTCGCGTCTGACATTAGACCTTCCTGAAATTTTCGATGTGTCGAACAGTAAGGACTCACGATAAGGCGTCCAGCAGCAGTGGGCCGAGATGGAAAGGTGGGCTCTGACTACGGTGAGGTATGTCGCGTCTGACATTAGACTTCCCGAAATCGTCGATGTTTCGATCAGTTAGCACTCCACGATAGGACGTCCAACAGCAGTGGCCGAGACGGAAAGGTGGGCTCTGACTACGGTGAGGGATGTCGCGTCTGACATTAGACTTCCCGAAATTGTCGATGTGTCGAACAGTTAGCACTCACGATAGGACGTCCAGCAGCAGTGGCCGACGCGGAGAAGTGGGCTCTGACTACGGTGTGGGATGTCGCGTTTGACATTAGACCTTCCCGAAAATTTTCGATGTGTCCAACAGTTAGCACTCACGATAGGGCGTCCAGCAGCAGTGGCCGAGACGGAAAGGTGGGCTCTGACTACGGTGTGGGATGTCGCGTCTGACATTAGATCTTCCCGAAATTGTCGATGTGTCGAACAGTTAGCCACTCACGATAGGGCGTCCAGCAGCAGTGGCCGAGACGGAAAAGGTGGGCTCTGACTACGGTGAGGGATGTCCGCGTCCTGACATTAGACTTCCCGAAATTGTCGATGTGTCGAACAGTTAGCACTCACGATAGGACGTCCAGCAGCAGTGGGCCGACGCGGAAGAAGAAGTGGGCTCTGACCTACGGTGTGTGGGATGTCGCGATCTGACATTAGACCTTCACCCGAAAATTTCGATGTGTCCAACAGTTAGCACTCACGATAAGGGCGTCCCAGCAGCTCAGTGGCCGAGACGGAAAGGTGGGCTCTGACTACGGTGTGGGATGGGATGTCGCGTCTGACATTATAGATCTTCCCGAAATTGTCCCGATGTGTCGAACAGTTTAGGCACTCACGTATAGGGCGTCCAGCAGCAGTGGCACGAGACGGAAAGGTGGGCTCTGACTACGGTGTGGAATGTCGCATCTGACATTAGATCTTCCCGAAATTTTCGATGTGTCGAACAGTTAGCACTCACGATAGGGCGTCCAGCACAGCAGTGGCCGAGACGGAAAGGTGGGCTCTGACTACGGTGTGGGATGTCGCGTCTGACATTAGATCTTCCCGAAATTGTCGATGTGTCGAACAGTTAGCACTCACGATAGGGCGTCCAGCAGCAGTGGCCGAGACGGAAAGGTGGGCTCTGACTACGGTGTGGGATGTCGCGTCTGACATTAGACTTCCCGAAATTGTCCATGTGTCGTACAGTTAGCACTCCGATAGGATGTCCAGCAGCAGTGGCCGAGACGGAAAGGTGGGCTCTGACTACGGTGAGGATGTCGCGTCTGACATTAGACTTCCCGAAATTGTCGATGTGTCGATCAGTTAGCACCCACGATAGGATGTCCAGCAGCAGTGGCCGAGACGGAAAGGTGGGCTCTGACTACGGTGAGGGATGTCGCGTTCTGACATACCTGCCCCTAATGTGGCTTATCAACCGAACAGCAGCTCCGCCCCGCGGTAATTTCCTTAATGAATGTATCCACCGCTATCTCGGCGTGCGGCGTCAATCAGCCATTGTCTCCTCCCGGAGATCTCCGCTCCCAGTCACTCTCGTGTCCGCGGTCAAGTACAGTTAGTCCGCGCTGTCAGGTCGCCGCGCTCAGGTTAACTATCCATCAGTGCAAAAATCTCTCCACTGCGCTGATTGGAATCACAGTTAAGAAAATATGTCTTTGTGTTTCGACTGCTAATGTTTTAACACAAAGCTGAAATACGTGAAATTATCTTAAAGGGATCTTTTATTTGTTTATTCTTATTTAGTATACTGGTGGAATGATATTCATCAATTTTGAGTTGTAAAACATTTCTGTATTCTTTTGGATTGAGAACTTTAAAAATGTTGGATGTGGTCAGTATCATACTTACAAATTGAATAGCCCAATAATAAGCTGGGAACATTGTTGGTGCTTTTGAATTTCTAGATAGGTTGACACAGTTCTGAATGTTTATTAGTCTATTTTAAAATGTTTTTGGTAACACCCTGTAAAATAAGGCTAAAAATAAATTAAACTTTTATTTGCAACAAAATGTTCTGAGTAAATATAACTCCAATTTGATGTATCACACAATCCTTGTTTACAGACGAAAATTCTCCAAAAAAGACCTGTACCTAAATTGAGCCCTAGATTCCGGGTCGGAAATTGTCTGAAGATTGAAAGCGTAATCTTCACAAAACTCCATAACCTCTAAATAAAGTATAAAAAAATAAAACACCTATTTGGATTACAGCTCTGACTATTACGTAATGCCATCATTCATTACTGCCTCAATTCTTTTTTTTTGTATACGAAGGTGTAAGTATCTTGAGAATCAAAGGGTCACAATAAAAGGACTAGGCTATGTTGTAGTTGCAACAACACTTTTAGAACAATGATCTTATTTAAATTAATAGTATCATTTGTTTGAAGATAGTTACTTTACACCGTCGAATCTGAAAAAAGACATATTTAGACTAGAACTCTACGGAACACTGTAGATGAAAAAAAAAAGAATAAACTGTATGCTGCTGCTAGAATATAGACGACGAAAAAGTAATAACGAAACCGTGGTTCCATAAAAATGAGAAATTCCAGATAATAAACAAAATGAAAGTGAAAGTGGCTCAGAGGATGTAGGGCAAGATCGAGCTAGTGCTGCCACCAGGAATGTACATAAAGTTTTTGAAAAAACGCCTCAAACAAGAGGAAAAAGTGCTGAGAATGTCGTGCAGCTAGTAGTAGCAAGGGAGATAAGAGGAAGAAGTTCACATTTGTATGTAATAAATGTAAAAAAGGCTTGCACCTGGCATGCAACCAGCTACACAAATGCTGAGTAGACTGTATTTTATAAAAAAATTTTATGATCTTGCTATTTCTTTATATATTTCCCAAATTGGTTTGTTGCTTCTCAAACATTAACTTATAAATAAATTGTACCATATATAATTTCTTCTTTTAAACAAGTGCTTTTTTTCACATAATTGTCATGTTTTGAACACTATGGAGGCAAATTGGAATCTTTAAAAAAAATAAAATGATTTGAAAAAAGAAGAACATTATAGTTATCTTTAGTAATAAAGAGATGAAAATTGGTGAAATTGTTTACTATCAAATGCACTATGGCCAAATTTGTGATCTATTATTTCTATACCTTTTAAAATTCTAAAGTCAGAATTATTTCAAAACAGATATTTGAGAAGTAATTTTTATTAGTGTATTTAAATTATATGATGTATACATTCTTTTAAACATTTTAACATTTATTGATTATGCTGTATATGTCATGTCAAATAAAAAGGAAATATCATTCAAATTGGTTGAAAAATAAGAAAGAAAGAAATATTTTAACGAACCTCTGCAGAATTGGCAAAATAGTGCTTGGATTTTTGGCAGGTACTTTTTAAAAAAATGGCTGAGCTCATAAGGGAACTCTAGAGTAACTTTTACGTAATTGAAGTACCTAGACTTGATAAAAAATGTATCTATACTGACTAAAAAGATGCCATCACAAAATTATAATAATCTCGTGGTACACTATTTATTGGATTTAAACTGATTTTTGCTGGTTCATAAATTTAGTTTAAGTGAAGAGAATGTTATAGGAATATAAACTGGACAATGAACAATGAAATAATTGTAATTATGATTTAACTGAACTGCCGCAGGTGCACTGGGAGGTAAATTGTATGTACATATTTATTTTGAGAAAATAAAGAAGATTGAACTTAAATTAGTTATTTAATGCTATTTTGAGACATTTTTATTGAAATTTAAATATTGTTGTTTATTCACAATATTATTCTCCTTTACCAAAAAACCCCCACATCGTATTCAGGAAACAGTACTAATTACGCATAGTAAAACAACTACAGTGAACAAAGGTTAAATTACGCAGTAACGGTAAAATAAATAAAAGGAAAGTAAAAATGGATACGCAAATTGGTATTGGTATAGCCTACATAGATTTACTGAAAAACTAAGTTAAATTAACACTCTGTTGTCGTTAATGTTATCTGAGTTAGGTCTGATGTGGAGCATGCTTTTCAATTACTTCTCAAACTAACTGATAGTGTATTTCTTAATAATCCCACGATTATTCTTCTGATATCTAACCTTAGGAAATGTAAAACTTTCAATCCTGACGGGTCAATGATCTTCTCCTGATTCGTAATATTTATGATGGTATACCGAGTCTCCTCACCATACAAGATTTTGTGGGCCATGACAGTTAAACACTTGTTAAACCGTCCATCGTCAATAACAAATGTATAAACAAAGGAACTTGTATAGTATTACATTGTACTCAAAACTCTAGTTTCTTTCTCAAAGATGACTTGCCAATGCTTATTCAGACAAAAATTGAAATTTCAAAGATTTTTCTTTTTCAATTTAATGCATGTGACATTTTACGACAACGTTATCGTATTTAGGAGGGCTGTATTACAAATAAGGCAGCACAAAATTCAACAACTTCTTTGACTATAGTAGTAGATGTGTAGAGTACATAACCACAACCATCATACAGAATCAAGCTTAAGTTTACTTTTTTTAAATTTATTTAAACAAACGAATACCCAATCTGTTGCAAGGTAGTTAAAAGTTTGGTTATACTAAAGGGTGTTTACTGTATTGATGTTTTTTTTAGGATCAATGAAATCGGTGTTATAAATAGAGTTTATAAGCTGATGGGACAGGATGAAAAGATTTGTATCTAGAAAAACTACTTAAACAATTTTCCTCAAGTTGTAGCATATTCTCAGATCTTTATTAAATTTCCTTAATTTTGTATAGTATTTTTTATCAGCTGAAGGGTTGTGTCTATTAGTGGTCATACGCGACATTTCTGTATCCCAGTAAAAACAATCTGTGCACAGTAAGGTTAAATTTGTCGTCTATATATTACAAAAACAGAACACTAAGTTTCTGTAATAGAAACTGGAACTTCCTGGAACTGGAACTTTCCTAGAATAGGTTTTCTGTGATAGATTGTGTAAGGTTCTGTGATAGATTTCGGGGTGGATTCCAACCCTCTTCTTCAGGTATCAAAAACCTTAAGGTGTAAGGTTAGATATGCACAAAAGTTGCATGACTATTAAACTCCTAAAAATAAATTTACATTTTCTCTTGTTATTATTTGTGTGAACGATGTAAATAAACTCAAAATTAATCAGTGACTTCAGTGAGATCACTGGCACATACTTATTAGATTTTTCTTAAATTTGTGTACGTACTTTGAAAGGATATCTTAAGTTATTTTTTACACCTCATGAACACTAAGTTTCTGTAATAGAAACTGGAAACTTCCTGGAACTGGAACTTTCTAGGAATAGGTTTTCTGTTTGATAGATTTGTTGTAATGGTTGTTCTGTGGATACGATTTCGGGGTGGATTTCCAACCACATCTTATTCAAGGTAATCAAAAAACCTTAAGGATGTAAGGTTAGATATGCACAAAAGGTTGCATGACGATTGAAACTCATGAAAATAAATTGTACCATTTTCTCTTGTTATTATTTGTGGTGAAACGATGTTATAAATAAACTCAAATTTAATCAGTGACTTCAGTGAGATCACTGGCACAGTACTTATTAGATTTTTCTTAAATTTGATGTACGTACTTGAAAGGACTATTCTTAAGTTATTTTTACACCTGATAAAAAAGGCTATATTTAAATCCTCAAATCGTAGTTCAGTATTTTTATATATAACGATTGGCAACTGTTCGAAATCCAAACTATCCTTTCAGATCATACATCCACTGTTGTTAATAACAATACTTTAAACGATTTGAACAACAGCAACGCATAACCCTTTTTTTTACCCTTTTTAATATAAAACAAGAAACCTAATCATTTATACAGAAATTTCTTGTTACACAGCGAGACCAATATTACATGAAGAGTAAAAAAATGGCAGAACTTGTCCTATAATTTATCATGTTAAAACCATCTTCCCAGGAACGTTTTCGTAAGACAGTTTACTCTTTCTTCACTAGGTGCTAATGAGAGCTCTCTGTGTTATTGCCCGCACATCCAACTACTGGAAAGTACAGGAAGATTTCCTGAAAATTGAAGGGGCAGTGACTAGCTTTTATACAGAGGTTTTGTTTCTGTACGATGAGATTCACAGTTTCCTCAGTAATTGGCTTCATAACAATTTTTGAAAATGACCTAAAATACAATAATTATTTTTTCATCAAAATTCCAGTTTAAATTTTTAGGGGGTGTTCGGAAGTTTTGCTGGAAAACCCCCCCAAAACCTTGGTACTCTAAAGCTTTAGTTCCATTGTTCGTTCAGACTGCGAAAAAGGAGATCCGCCTTAGACTTTTTCGCAAAGCGAAACAATCCCTAAAATAAAGATTTTTTTCCGCCCGTCTTCACAAAAAGGGAAACCCAATTTGGGGGAAAAACCCAACAAGCATCAGTCTTTTTACATAACATACAAAATTATCTCTGGGAAAAAAAAAATTTAAAGAAAATATTTTTTGGGGATTTTGAAAATCATTCACCTTTGCGAATCTTTATTTTTTTCACCCCAAAAATATTTTTTTTTTGGGTTAAAATCAAAGAAAAATTTTTTTTAATTTTAAAAAAATCATACAACGGGGAAAAGAGGGAAGAAATTTTAAAAAAAAAATATTTCCCCTTGAATCAACCCTTCCAACAAAAGTTACGTTTGTGTAGAAAAGGGGGTTGGGGCCCCCCGAGGGGGGATCGATTTTTTAAAACATCAAAGTGCAAAAAATTTTGTGACCTGTAAAACAAGGGGGAAAAACCCTCTTCATATAGATTCACTGGATATTTGTTTAACAAGATGGTTTGCCTAAAAAAATTTAAAAAAAATTTGAACATATAAGGGGACCCCCCGTTTAATAATATCCCCTTTCCCTTATTTTTCAATATATCACACCCCCCCCATCTTCCCTTCACCCTTGTTGGGGTGATGGTTTTTTTTAAATAGTCCCATAACAATAAAAAATCTAAAGTCCATACTTAGCCCCCCAAAAACCCGTTTTCATTTTTTTAAATTACTTCCTCTTTCACTTGAAACTGTTTTTTGCAAAATTAAAAAATTTTACAAATTTTTTTAAAAACCTTACAAAAAAACCCTATTTATGGTAGTGAAACACCACATAAAATTCGTCAAAGGGGAATGATTTTAAAAAACCCAAAAAATATTTACTTTTAAAATTTCTTTTCCTAGTAGTTTTTTTTTTTAGTATATGTACAAAAGACTGATGCTTGTTTGGGGTTTCCCCAATTGCTTAACCCCTTGCCAGGACGTTACCGTCTTTATTTTAGGGGGATTGTCTTCAGGTTTTTGTAGAAGACAATGTCTAAGGGGGATCCCCTTTTTTCGCAGTTCTGGCAAAAGAAACAATGGAACAAAAGCCCTTTTTGAGTCCCCAAGGGGGGGGTGTCAAACAATAATTTCCCCAAAAATTTCCCCCTAAAAAAAATTTTAAAATTTTTGATAAAAAAAAAAATTATTATGTTTTTTTGCTTTTTTCCCAAAAAGTATAAAACCACTTACGGGGAAAAAATTTAACTCATCGGGAAAAAAACAAAACCTCGTAAAAAAAACAGCACTGCCTGCAAAATTTTGGGAAAAATTTTCCCCGTATTTTCCCCCATTGATGTGCGGGCAAAAAAAACAGAGAGCTCTCAAATTTCACCTATGAAAAAGGAACTGTTACAAAAATTTCCCCGGGGAAAGGGGGTTTTAATGATAAAAAAATTTTTAGGGAAGTTCTGCCACTTTTTACTCTTCATTAATATTTGGGCTCGTTGTAACAAAAAATTTTGTATAAAGGGTTTGGGGTTTCTTTTATTTTAAAAAAAGGGGAAAAAGGGTTTTCTTTTCTGATTTTAAATTTTTAAATTTTTTTTTAACGTGGATGTCTGAAAAGGGTATTTGGGGTTTCGAACAGTTGCCTCTTTTTAAAATTTTTAAAAAAAGGAACTTTTGATTTAGGATTTAAATTTAGCCTTTTTTTTCGGGGGTAAAAATAACTTGGATACCTTTAAAAATTTCGTACACAAATTTAAAAAATTAATAAATATTTTCCAATGATCCCCTGAATCATGATTAAATTTGAGTTTATTTACATCGTTCACAAAAAAATAATAAAAAGAGAAAATGTAAATTTTATTTTTAGGGGTTTAATAGTCAGCAATTTTTGGTATCCTACTTTTTTTCAAAACCAAAAGGGTTTTTTATCCCCGAAAAAAGGGGGTTTGGGGAAACCCCCCCCAAAAAACTATCAAGCCCTTTTCAAAATTTTTACAGAAACCTTTTTTGGGGAAAATTTCCCGTTCCAAATTTCCCCGTTTCTATTACAAAAAATTTTGTGTTCTGTTTTTGTAAATATAGAAAAATTTTTAAACCTTTTCCCGTGCACAATTGTTTTAAAAGGGGTACAAAAAGGGGCCGTTTGACCACAAAAAACCAAAAAACCCTTCCCCGATAAAAAATCAAACCCAAAAAAGGAATTTTAAAAAAAGATCTGAAAAAATCCCACAACTTGAGGAAAATTTGTTTAAGTATTTTTATAAAAAAAAAATTTTTTCATCCCTTTCCCCTCAGCTTATTTAAATTTATTTATAACACTGATTTCATTGACCTAAAAAGAAACTCAATACAGTACACAACTTTTTGTAAACCAAAATTTTACTAAAGTTGCTACAGTTTTGGGGATTCGTTTTTTTAAAAAACCCCCAAATTGAATACAATTTTACTTTTAAAAACAACAAAAAGAAAATCAATTTTTTAAATTCCCAAAAAAAAACCCTTTAAATTGATTCTGTAAGATGGTTAGGGTTTTTGGGAAATCTACACATGTACTATAGAGTCAAAGAAATTGTTGTTATTTTTTGTGTTGTTCCCTTTTTTTTTACTCAAAACCCCCCTAAATACAACAACGTTTTCGTAAAATGTCGTGCATTAAATTGAAAAGAAACATCTTTTGATTTTCAATTTTTTAAATTTTAAACTTTGGGGAAATCTTCTTTGAGCGAAATAGATTTGAGAAAAAAATAAGACTATACAAGCCCTTTTTTTTATTAATTTGTTATTGAGGGGGAGGGGACGGTTTAAAAGGAAAAATAATGGATTTTTTTTTTTACCATCATTTATGTTACAAATTGTATAAAATAATTTTCGAGAACCGAGTTTAAACCCCCTCTTCACGGGTTTTAAAAGGGGTAATTAATATAGCGGGGGGGAAAAAAAAAAAGAAAAAAAAGGCAGGGGGGTTAAAAAAAAGGGAATCACCCCAAATTTTCTTGGATGGTGAAGGCTAGGTATAATCCTAAATATTTCGAATGGGAAAACGGTCATTTTATTTTTTTGGGGTTTAAAAAAAAAAAGGGGGGATAAGCCTGGTACTTTTTTTCAATATTTTAAAGGGGAAACCAAACTCTTTCTTAACCCTTTTCGCTCGTTCTTTTTTGACCATACCTGTAGAGGTTTTTTTTAAAAAAAATAAAAGTACAAAAAGTAACGTAAGCGAAAAAACTAACAAAAGGTAGCAAACGAAAGAAACCCAAATGGGGGGGTTAAGAATTACCTGTCAGTTTGTTTGAGAAGTAAATGAAAAGCATGCACACATAGACCTAACTCCCCCTAACGAAAACAGAGTGAAAATTTTAATTTTTTTCAGTAAATATATTTAGGTATCCCAAACCCCCAATTTCGTATCCATTTTAAAAAATTTTTCCCTTTTATTCAGTCGATGTTTTACTATGCGTAATTTTAAATTGTTTTAAAAATAGATGGGGGGTTTTTAAAAGTAAAGCGGAAAAATTGTAATTTTTTTAAAAAGAAAAAAAAATTTTAAAATTTTGGGTAAACTGAGTAAATTTTAAGATAGGGGGGGAAAAGGGTTGAAAAAAGGGCAAAATTTTTTTTAAACCCCTCCCAATTTCACTTATCTTATGCATCTCTGAACTCCGACAGGGGTTTATCGCCGGGTAAGCAGACACCCTTTTGTAGCTATGTTTTTGTTTCCCAAAAACGATAAGGGGAAAATTCGTTGCCCCCCCTTCGCCCGAAAAATTTTTTTATGGATTTTTCAGAAGTGGGGAAACGGGGGGGATTGGGGGAAATAAATCTATTCAGTAAAGGGTTTTGACCCGCGGGTCTAAAAAAAAGGGGTGGGGAAAAAAAAAATAAATATTCATAAAATATTTTGGGTAATTAAATTTTAAAACTTACAACTAGTTTAAAAAACTAAAGGGGGAAAAAACCAAAATTTTTTTTGCAATATTAAAAAGCGATAAACCTCAAAAAAATTTTTAAAAAAAATTTTGGCGGTGTCATAAAAACCCATATTGTCAAAATTGGGGTTTTTTTTGGTTTAAATTTTTAACTAATCAAAAAAAACCCCCCGGGCCCCTTTTTAAAAACCCCCCAAAAACAGGCGAATACTATTTTGGCGGGAACACAAATTTTTGAAAAAGATTCTCCAAAGCGAGTCGAAAATTTTAAAAAAAAAGTAATTCTAAAAATTAATTTTTCGGACTGTTGGGAAACCGGAAAAAAATTTTATAAATGTGAAAAAAATTAATTTTCCTTTTATAAAAAAACATAAGCGATTACGGAACATTTTTTTAATATGGTCCTTGATGGGTGTAAAAGGTGGGGGAGTCGGGGGGGCATTGAAATTTTGGGGGGGGGCAGGACACTTAAAAAACACTTCCCCCTTTTTCTTTTTTGCTGACCCGGGAAAAAATTAAAACCCTTTTTTAAGTAAAGTAATAAAAATTTTTTTAGCGAAAGAAAAGTTATCCCCGTGAAGCGGAAAGATTTCAACTACCACACAAAAATTAGAGCCTTTTTTAGTGTGGTCCCACTTTAAAAAATGTTTTTTAAAAACCCCGGGGTTTCAGATGCAAATATTTGTAAAAAAAACGCCCAAAAATTTTCCCTTAAACCCCCCAAATTTCAAAACAATTACAAAATGTACAATCGCTCAAAAACAGCAGGTTTTTGGGAAAAGTTTCATCCTGGTAAGCGTCTAGTTCCTAAAAAAAGGAGAGGGCCAAAGAAAAAAAACCTTTATCGACTACATCCAAAAAAAAACAAAATTTTAAAAATTTTAAAGGGAAAAAAAAACTTGGTTTATTTTTGAAAGAAAATGCTAAAAAGGTCGATTTATCACTTTTCAAAAAAATTGTCCTTTTTGAGTTCATTTGTCATACTGTAGAATCCTTTTTCCCGGGGGCCCGCCCCTTATCTGCTTTTGGGCCTGAGGGTGAGGGGGGTGAGGGGAAACCCCGGGCACAAACCCTCATACAGAGACAGAGACTATCAATGGGAAGACTTAGCGCCAATTTTTCCTCCGGGCCTGCATCCCCATTGTAAAACCATTTTGGGCAAAAAATTAATTCATTTTTTTACAGACATTTAGGTACCCAACAAAACCAAATAGGGGGTTTGGGAAAAAAATTTTGTTATTTCCTAACTTTATTTTTTGGGGGGACCCAATTTTTAAAAAAAAATTTGTAATTAATTGATAAATGTTTATGGAACACCATATTTTAAATTTTTTTTGGGCCAAAAAAGGAAAAAAAAAGGGCCGGGGGTTCTGTTGGGTAAAAAATCCTACAAAAGTAAACTAGGTACAAAAGACCCTTTTTAAGGAAAACCCTTTTTTTTGGGGGAAAAGTTTAAAAAATCAGTTTTGTCCGCTGTGTGTCCCCTTTTTTTGCCAAAACCCCTTTTTTTTATGTTAATTTAAAAAAGTTAAATTACTCAAATTCACCTTTTCCTTTTTTGGGACGTCGGGGGCGGGCGCGTCTCTGACTGACTCCTGATTCATTATGTTGCCCGAAAGATCCAAAAAAAATGGGGAAGTGAAAACAACCTTTTTTCTTTTTTTTGACACAAACATCCCATAAATAGTGAAGGGGAGTTCTGTGTCCCAGGGGGGAAAAATTTGGGGGCAAATACGATGTTTTTGAACCCTATAAGCACGGCGGAGAACTGGTTTTCTAACAAAACGTAGCTATGGTGGAAAAGGGGCTTCTTTAAATTTAAAATTTTTGGTTTGGGGCCCCCTTTTTTAACCTTATTTTATTGCGCGTTGATATTGACGAACCTTTTTTCTTTTGGGGTTTTTATTTTACTTTGGTGACCTTTTATTACGTTAACAAAATCCTTCACAGGCCTATGGCCCAATAGAACGAGAAAAGAACGGGGTTTTAAGAAAGAGATCGGCCTCCTTAAAAATTTTTGAAAAACTGTACAGTTGGGAAATTTTTAACAAACCCAAAGAGGCCCCCAAATTTTCCCCGTAACCCCTTTTTTCCATTTCGTCCAAAGGGGGCCGGGGGCCTATTGGGGGATTTTCAACAAATGTTCTTACTGCCGAAGGTTAGGGTTTACTACACGTAAGGGAGCTATGGGGGGGGGGGGTTGTTTCAGTTTAAATTTTTGGGGTTACCCCCAAAAATCACCTTCCTCAAATTTGGGCACGTCTGTTTGACGTGCTTTAGACTGAGCCCTTTTTTCGTCTGAAGAATCGAAAAAAGTGGGGACAAAAACCCAAAAAAAAACCCCTTTACTTGTTTCGACATCAGAAAACCCCTTTACGAAACAATAATATTGAAAAATTTTCTAGTGAAGTTAAAACCCCTATTGTCTCATCAGGTGAACAATTGAATGGTGAAATTTTGAGACATGTCAATACCAGACGCGCAAAAGGGTGGTAAAGGGGGAGAAACCCTAATCAAAATTTTTTTTTGATGGTGAAAAAAAACCCAAAGTAATTTTAAAATTTTTTTTAAACGGTAACATCTCTAACCAGATCCCAAAATTCATTTTTACCCTCTAACCCTCGATTCTCTCAAAAAATCCCCAATTTTTTTGGGGGATAATTTAGTTCATTCTTTTTTCAGAAGTTATAAAACTGCATTTTTAATACTGATTCCCTTTTCGTAGGGCAACACACAACCAAACCAAAATTTTTTCAAAATTTTTCCCCCTCAAAAATTACGTTTAACTTCCCCAAACACCCAGTTTACCCCTTTTTCGCAACCGGGCCAAAACCCGACCTTTTTCCCCCGGGGGCATAATCATTTTTCAAGACAGAGTCTTTTTTCAGGCCGTCTTTTTTCCCCCCAGCGCTTTTTTTTTCCCCGCGTTTTTTTTGGGTTTTTTGTTGGGGGGTTTTTTTTTTTAATTTTTTTTACTTTTTCCCCGGCCGCATTGTGCCGGGGTTTTTTTTCTGCCCATAAAACAAAAGGGGGGCGCAACGTCGCGGAGATGACGTAAGCGTCAGGGTGTTTGGGAAATTGTGTTTTTTCTGATTTCGTCCCGTATAGTGCAGTTTTAAGTGGGCCCCCAAAACCCTTTAACTATAAGCGGGAAAAATTTTTTGGGCATTGTGGTTTTTTTGTCGGATTTCGCCTACTATCAGTTTTTTTTTTGGTGAACCTTGAACTATTAAGGCATGCCCCTTGGGGGGGTTTTTTTTTGTCGGTTTTTTGTCCCCTACTAGGCAGTTTTACATGGCTGAACCTTGAACTACTAACGTCGGGGGCTCGGGGAAAATTGTGTTTCTCTGTCAATTATCCGTACAGTTAGTTTTACGTATGAACCTTGAACTGCTAAGTAAAGGGGTCCTTGGGGAAATTTTTTTTTCTCTTTTGGATTTCGTCCGGACAAAAGCAGTTTTAAAATGAAGAACCCTTTTTTTCAAAGCGGGGGGGGCTCTGGGGGGTTTGTTTCTCTGTCGGGGGTTTGCCCCCACAAATGCTTTTTTTCGGGGGGAAAACCCCTTTTTCTCCCAAGCGGCATTGTCGGGGGTTTGTTTCTCTGTGGATTTCGTCCGTACTAGTTTCATTTTTTCGTGACTGAACCTTGAACGGGTAAGCGGCAGGGGGCCTGGGACATTGTGTTTCTCTGTCCCATTTCGTCCCCCCCTAGCGCATTTTTCGTGATTGAACCTTGAATGCGAAACGTCATGTGCCTGGGGGGTTGTGTTTCTCTGTCGGATTTGTCCCTACTAGCGCGTTTTTACGTGATTGAACCCCTTTTTCTGGAAGCGTCCCCGGGTTTTCTGGGGGGTCGTGGGTTTTCCCCCCGGGGTTTTTTTCCTACTAGCGCATTTTTTTCTGATTGAACCTTTAAAAACGAAGCGTCACGTGTCTCTGGGGGTTGTGTTTCTCTGTATTTAGTCCCTACTAAACGCAGTTTACGTGATTTTTCCTTAAACTGCGAAAAATCACTTCCCCTGGGGGGTTTTTTGGGGTTTTTTTGTCGGGGGTTTGTCCGTATTACGCAGTTTTTTTTTTGAAAACCTTTAACTGCGAAGGTCACGTGTCTCTGGGGAAAATTTTTTTTCGGGGGTTTTATTTCGTTCGAAAAAAACGCCGTTTTAGTGGAACCCCGAACCAAAACCGTAGGGGGTTGGGACATTTTGTTTCCTGTTTGATTTCGTCCGTATTTTAAACCCTTTTAAGTGAATGAACTTTATTTTTTGAGGTTCTAATAGAAACCTTTTCTTACAAGCACAGCGTACGTTGCAAATTCCCCAAAAGGGGCTTAAAAAAAACTTACTTCTGGTGCAAATATTTAGGTTGAACCATACTGGGTTTCAAATACGTGTTAATTTAAAAATCTGGACAATACCAAATACCCAAAGGGGGAAACACATCGAAACCCCCCCTTTTTGATTTTGGGGGTAAAGGGGTGAAGGGAAATGGGGCCCTAGTTCACTAAAAATATGAGGGGGTGGATGGACCCCTTTTTGTTTTTTAAAAATTTTTGCCCCCTGGGGGGGATACTCACCTCTGGGTTTTGAAAAAAGCCTACCTCCCCTTTTTAAGGGGGCCCATTACAGAAAAACCCCCCCCCCTTTCCCCCGGGGGAAACCCCCGCCACCAACCTATAGACATCCTGCAAATCTCCCCCCTTTCCAAAAAAGGGCCCCCCAAAATTTTTTTTTGGGGCCAAAAAGAAATTGGGGGGGTTTTCCCTCCCTTTTTGGGGCCCAAGTGAAAAAAAAAACTCGTAGAAAAATTTTTTTTTTCCAAAGCTTCAGATCTTTCTGTTTTTTAATTTTAAAATTTTTCATTTGTTTTTTAAAATAGTTTTTTAAAATATCTGTCTTTTAAATTTATGATTTATGTAAAATATAGTTTTTTTAAAATTTATTTAACTAAACTTGTAATTAAGCAACAGTTTTCCCCCCTTTTTCCAAAACTGGGGGGTTTTTGGAAATAATGGAATGTCGACCCCTTTTTAAACCACACGCTCTCGCACGGGGATCTCACAGCCTGTCCCCTCAGGACTGTGTTCCCAAAAGTTAGTGAACTTTTTTTTTAATTTGGGTTACAAAATTTTCGGTTTTTTTTATAAAACTAAAATTTTTTAATAAAAACAACAAAATATTTTCCAAGTATACGTATTTTTAATAGAAAAGCTAATTTTTAAAAATGTACACGAAAAATTTTAAGGAAAAAACCATTTACTACGTTAAACTTTACAATCATTACAATGCAAAAAGACTCTTTTGGGTTTAAAGGGCACCCAACCAAAAGAAAATTTACTTTACTTTATGCATACTTAAAACAAAACTTTTTTTTGAGTAAAAAAAAATTTAAAGGGTTTTTTTTTTTATTACAACTTTTTAAACTTTTTTCAAAAACCATTCAAACACAACCATTGCTATCCATTTAAAAAACCTTTCCCACAACTGATATGCAGAACCGAGGGGCATTTTTCCCACTTTTTTGGGGGACAAAACCCGGGTTTTTTTTGAAATCGATAGGGAAAAATTTTCCTAAAAACAATGATCGTAGCCCCCCCAATTTTTTTGGGGGTGCTAACAAAGGGGGACCGAAAGGGTTAAAGACGTGAAAATTAATTTTTTTCTCAATTAAACTTCCTTAAAAACATTTAAAAAAAACCTTTTAAACTTTTAAAAAATTTAAATTTAAAAAATTCTAGATTAAATAATACGGGGTACTTTTGGCCGAAAGTATCGGGCCTCAGTGGGCTAAAAAAAGTATAATTTAAACCCAAAAAAAAATTAATTTTTTTTTTTTTTTTTTAACCCCCTTTTTACCCCCTTTTATTTGCCTCCATCACAATTAGTGGGCTCAAATTAAAAAATTTTTACTTTTTAAAAACTCCCTATCGATTTTTTTATCAAAAATAACAAAGTTGTTTTGTTTTTACAATGCCCCAAAATTTCTCTTGGGGGAAACTTTGGGGGGGTATTTTTACCAAAGAGAAAAGGAAAAAAGTTTTTCTCTACGCGAAAGTTTACTTTTCGGCACCCGGGGAGGGAGAAAAAATAACTGGTTTTAAAAAAAAAATTTTTAACCCCGCCCGAACCCAAACCCTAACACCCCCAAAGGCCCCCCGGGAAAAAATTTTCGCAGCAGTTTTCCCCAGCGGGGGCCCTAAACGTCGAATACAAACCAAAAAGGTTTAAAAAAATAAAAATTGGGTTTAAAAAAGTTTTTTACATTAAGATTATAAGGGGAAATGCATCGTCATTTTAATCTATAAGAAAGCACAGGGGCCCAAAAAAGCTGTAAAATTTGGGTGCGAAATGCCCACGAGAAGGAAGCGCTTTTAAAAAAAAAAAAAAACGGCATGCTTTCAAAGTGATTGGGGGTAAAGCCAAGAAATTTGTGAGGTGGGGAAAATTTAAGGGGGGGGGGTTTTGACTTAAAAAACGGGCCGTGTTTGGGGGGCCCGTAGGGGTTTTTTTTTTTTTTCTGTTTTTTACGAAATAGCAAGGCAAGCAATCGGATTCCGGACCAAACGCTTTTTCCCATTTCTTATTGACCTCCCTACTGTGCCATATACGGCGATAGAGCTTTTTTCGGGGGCCCATCCCCCGAGAGGTTTTTAAAATTTCTTTGTCTGTCGTTTTTTCACCGGGACCCCAAAAATGTACGATTAAACTTGGAATGTTGCAAGAAGAAATTTTGCAATTGGGCAACTAAATTTAAAAAAAAGACTTGAAATTCACCTATTTAAAAAAGTTTCTGATATCAAAAAAATTTAAAAATTTGGGGTTTTTGATTTTTTTTGTCGCCGACTTTTTTTTTAATTTTTTAGATCTGACTCCCGATTCCGGAGTCAATCTGAGACCGTTCGTACCGACGGGGGAATAAAAAGAAATTGAAGCTAGATAAATTCAATATTCAAATAAATCTACCTTTTCCCCCCCCAAACCCACGTTTGTGTAGAAAAACTCGGTTGCTCCCCCTTTTTGAAAATCGTTCCCGAAACTTTTTTTTTGCGTTTTTAGAAAACAATGAATTTGGGGGTTTTAAATTTTTTATAAAATTCTTGATGCGAAACGATATAAAGGTTCGGTTTTTTTTTTTACGTACCCACTTTTTTTGATCTCATCATTTTTAAAATGTTCCAGATTCCCCAAAAATCAATTCCCGGGAAAATCTTGCGCCGGGTTTGGGCCCCCGGGGTTTGTTTAAAAGAGGGTTCTCAGGGGCCCCCCTTTTCCCCAAAAAAAAACATTTTTTGGTTTTTTAATTTTTTTTTTAAAAACCATGCCTAATTCAAAAGGAGAAATCTCCCCACGCAAACCCCGCTCCTTTCCTCTCTGAAAAAATTTTTAAAAAAATTTTTTTAAAAGGGGAAAAAATTTTAAAAATTTTTTTGTTAAAATTTAATTTTTAAATTATTTTACATACCAGTGAAATTACTGTGCGTAAAATAACCGAATACAAAAATATTGATTTTTTGGGGGAAAATGATTTAAGTTACATAATTTTAAAGAGCACCAAGACCAAAAAAAAAAATTTTCAGGTTTAGCGGAATTAGATATAAAATACATTTTTTAATATCAGAGTATTTGTATTTTAAAATAATTTTCAATCAAACCCCTTTGCTGTGTAATTAATTTTTAAATGGGGGTACTACAAAAAACTATAGGAATCTGTATAAATAGAAAAATATACTTTTTAAATTAAAATTTTTTTTCCACTTTTTTTTCCCCTTCCCCTAAAAAATTTTAAAGAAAATAAAAAAGTACAAAAACCCTTTTTGGGGTTAATCTATCTAGCTCGAGTTTTTAAAAAAATTTTTAAACTAAACCCACCCCGGGAAAATTTTATAACAGGACCTAATCTACATGAAAGCAAAAACGTTAATTAGGTTAAATTTTTTTAAAATCAAGGCATAAGGGTAAAAAACTATTTTTATAAAAAATTTTCCTTTTAAAAATTTTTTTGAAAATCTTAAAAAACTTGTCCAGAACCTAATACTTTTTAAATTAAAAAGAAAAAAGTTTTGGTTGCTATTTTCCCTGGGGGGCCTGTTTTTAAATTAAAACCCCCTTTGTAAAAACGGGGTTTTGGGGGTTTTTAAAAATTTCAAAAGATGTTTTTAAAAAAAAGAATAAACATATTTTGATTTAAAGAAATTTAAATGTTTTAAAGGAAAATCTAAAAACTTTTTTTTTTAAAAATTTAAAAAAATTTAAGGCAAACTTTTTTGACAGTAACGGCGTACGAAAAAATTTTTTAAATTTAAAATTTTTTAAAATTTACAAATAAAATTTTTCCCCTATCCCAAAGTAAAAAAAAAAATAAACCTTCAAATAAATTTTTTTTTTGGTGTTTTTAAAAAGTTACGAAAAAGGGTTTTTTACATTATTTTTAAAAAATTAGAAGATATTGTGTTTTTTATCGTACGAAAATTACCCCCAAGCCTTAAAATACCCCCAAAAATAAAAAAATTTTTTTTTAAAATTTATAGGTACAGTTAAAAAATTTTTTTCCCCCCCTTTTAAAGTTGAATAGTACATTATGTAATTTCAAATTTTTCGAAGGGTTTGGGAAATTTTAAAAAAAAAATATGCAGACCCGATAATATTTTTAAAGGGGTTAAAAACCAAAGGGAAAAAAGGCCCCCCAAAAAGTTAATTAAAAATTTTCTAAATCAATACAATTAGCTTTTGTTGGTGAGTTTGGTTAGATCGGGCCCCCAGTAATACTAGGCCCTGGTAAAAAAATACATTAAGAATTTTTTGGTTTTTCGTAATAAATTTTTTTTGCCCCTTGGGCGGGGGGGTTTTTACCCGGCAAGTGGACACACTGCTGTGAAGACTGGGGGGAACGCGCGAGGGGGGCGTAAACAATAGGGGCCCCCACAAATTTGGTTTTAACAAGGGGGGGCCCCCCACCTAAACATGCAAAATGCTGTATTGGTGGACACCACAACAATGCTATTGGCTCCTGCCCCCAAAAAACCTTTGGTATCGCCCCAAAACCCAATCCCTTCCCCCTTTTACCTTTGGGGGGTCGGTCGCTGGTCATCGGTTTCCCCTTTTCCCCTTGTAAAAGGGTTATCATGTTGTCATAAAACTACTTCAAAATTTTTTTTTTCCCCTAACCTTTAAAATTTTTCACAATAAGAAAATTACAGCACTTCCCCCTTTTGATACTGAAGTTTTAGAAATCAAATTTTTCCCCACCACATGAGGGAAAAATGTTTTCCCGTTGGACTTTTTAAAAACCCCTCAAAAAAGGGAAAAAGTTTAAAAAAAATTTCACAAAAATTTAAAAAAGTTGTTTTTCTTTTTTGAATTTTTTTTGACGAGGGAAAGGGGAAAAAAGGGGTTTTTCCGGTAATTTCCCCTCGTTCAGTAAACAAAAAAATCAGTAAATCTTTCGTTTCAGATTGCAAAAAAGATCTCTTCTTCAGGGAAAAAAATAATCTAAGCATAATTCCAAATAGGGGGAAAAAAAAAAAATCATACCAAAGCGTTTTTTGGGACCCCCCCTCAGGAATCACAACCCCCTGTTGTGTTTTTAACTTCACTAAAATCTAAAAAAAATTTACTTAATAAAAGACTATACAGAACACTAATCATTAAAAAAAAAACTACAGAATACAGGGCACAAAACGTCTGCATTCGTCCCCCAACCACTTCGACTGACCCAGGGCCCCAAAAACAAATGGAAAAACGTCACTGTAAAAAAGAAACAAAAAATTCGGAAAAAAAAAGTCCGAATTCATTGTATCCCGACCCCAAAAAAAAAGAAAATTTAAAAGGTTTTTTAAAAATTAAAGGTTTTTTTGGGAAATTTTTATGAAATCCCCCAAAAAAATTTCTAATCTTTTTATGTTGTATGGGGGTTTATTTCATTGTTATGCTTGTTACCCTCATATTGAAATTTTTTTTCCTGAAAAAGTTTACTGCTTTGTTTTTTCTATTATGCCCTTTGTTGTTACTATTTACTTGTATTATTAATTGTTATATTTAAAAAAATTCCCTTTGGGGGTTTTTTTTGATTGGGTTTTCAGTCAACTTTTTTTATTTAACTCCTTTTTTCTTTCTTTTTGTTGATATTTAATTATTTATATATGTTACTACCCCTTTTGTACTTTGGCTTGTTTGCCTTTTGGGGAATGTAATAAAAAAAAAAAAAAAAACACTTCAAAATTTTTGTTTTGTGAAAAAAGGGTGGACCTCCCCAAATAGTGACAGCAATGTAAACAAGGGGCCTTTTTTAGGGGGAAACCCAAATCGGGTTTTAACAGTATACAAAATTGAAATTTTTGAATTTTCCATCATTATAAAAAAGGAATGCAATAAAACCTCTTCTAGGTTGCACAAAAAAAATAAAAAATCCAAATAAGGGCCCCAATTTGGCCCCAATCGAAAGGTGCTTGCCCCCTCCCCCCTTGGGAAAACCCCCACTGTATGCTGAATTTTTTTGCACAAGCTTTCGCTGGTGCCCCTAACTTGGGGGATTTTCATTACCCCAAATTTTCTCAAAAAAAAACCTCTTAACGTTAGGGCCCCTTTTGCTCTTGACACCTGATGATGAAATGATACTTTTAAACCTCTGAAACGTGGTACCAAATTTTTTAAAAAAAAAAAAGATGGTGAATTTCAAAAATTTGCATTTCAAAACGTTTTTTAAAACCCAAAAAATTTAAAAAAAAATGTAAGAATCAAACAAAAAAACCACGATAAAGATGTTTTTTTTTTTTTCATTTTTCAGCCAAGATTAATTATTTTTTTTGGGCACCGGGGTTGTTTGGGGGAAAAATTTTTTTTTTTAAAATTTGGTGCTAGGACGGAGTGGTAAAACAATCTTTAAACTTTACGATTTTCAATGGGTTTTTAAATTTTTGAAAAAAATAGTATTTCATTTGAAAAAAGGGGTCATCCTAAAAAAAATTGGGGCCTTTTTACCCCGGGCCCCAATTTTTTTAAATGAACAGAAAAAATCGACCATCGCCAATAGACCCGCAAACCCCGGTTTAAAACAGCTAAATTTAGTGAAAAGGGGGTGTTTAGTCTGGATAAGGAGGCCTAGCCATATGGGTCGACACATTGTAAAAAAAATTTTAATAAAAATAGAAAATACGGAAAAAAACGGGGACCCCCCTCGGTATTAAAACAAATTTACGTTTTTTAAAAATTTTTAAAAAAATCAACGAATTTTAAATTTAAAAAATCATTTTTTTAAAATTTTTTATTAAAACGATTTTTTGGGCCCCACTGCTGGGGGAATAAAATATTTTTTTTTTAAAACTATTTTGCCCGTCAAAAACTTTTAAAAAAATTTTTTCCCCCCTTATTTTTGTTTTGAATCGGGTTCGATTCAGATTAAATCTTTTTTTCCCCAGGCTAATTTTTTTTCTTTTCTATAAAAGTTTTGGGGGGGTTTTTTGGTTTTTTAAAAAATATAAACACTTGTCAAATACAAAAAAAACAATAAAAAATCTAAAATGTTTTCGAAGTCATCAATAAAATAAAGATTTTAAAAATTGTTTCCAAAGGGGTCAACCACCTAAACCTTGATCGAAAGATAACTTTTTTTAGTTTAAAAGTGAAGTGGAGCTTCATTTGTACTCTTTTTTTGTCATGTAAGTATTTTGGGTTTTAAAAGCATAATTTTTTTTAAATTTAAAAGTCATCAAGGTTTCAAAAAAATGTTTTTTCCCCCAAAGTTTTTTGGTCATTCAAGATTTTGTGGGGGTTTTGTTTTAATTTTTTTTAAAAACCCACAGTATAAAAAATGTTCTAGATTTTTTATTTTTTTTTATTCGAGTGCGTGTTTTTAAAAAATTTTTCCCCCTCCTATTTTATATTCTTTTTTGGGGGGTTTTTTTTTTAAACTTCAGAAAAAATTTTTTAAGGGGTTTTTCTTTTCTTGGGGATGTTTTCCCTTTTTTCGTGAAAATTTTTGGGCACTACCACATTTGATTTTGAAAATTTCCCGAAAACCCAAATATTTTATTTATTTATTGGGTTTCGGTTAAACCATTTTTTTATTACTGATAAATTTACAGTTTGGGGTTTAGGGTGGGTTTAAAAAAAACAGGCAAATTTTATGTAAAATTCTAATATTAAAACAAAAACAACCTGCGTTTTTTAAATCCCAAATGCAAACCCTTACAACAGGCACTAAAATTTTTTTTTTTATATCAGGTTTCCCCCCCTTATTAATTAAATAATAAGGGAAACTCTTTTAGACAAAACCAAATTAATTTTAAAAGACCCTGCAATTGATTAAATAAATAATTTAAAAAGAGGGAAACTTTTTTCTAAAAAATTTCAAGTTTAAAAAACCTTTTTTTAATTTTAAATTATAAAGAAAACTTTTAATAATATATTGTTTATTTTTTTATTTGTCTTAAATATAAATGCAAAAAAATAACACAAATTTTAAAAAGCCAAAAACCGACAGTAACAGATAAAGTAAACCCCCCCATTATCTCAAATCAAAACCCTAAAAAATATACAACCTCTAAAAACCCCAGCCCCACTTTTTATTTCTCCCTGGGGGAAAAAATTTTTTTAAAAAAAAAACAACAACAAACATTTTACGACTGAACTGGGGAAAATAAAAAAACATACTGGGAGTAAAAAAGGATTAAAACTTTTTAAATTCAATAAAAAAATCTTTTGGGAAAAAAAAGACAAGAAATAATAAATGGTTCATCAAATAACATATCACGGGGGAAAAATTTTAAAAAATTTAAAAAAAACAAATTTTTAAAAACCAGGGATTCCCAAAATGACATAAAACTTAAATAATTTGAAAAAAATTAAAAAAAAAAAAACAAAAAAACCAAACGATTTAGAAATTCCCCAAAAAAAAATACAAGAGTTCATAACCCGAAAGCTAACCCCCTCAAGGGAAAACACTGGGGGGTTTGTAGTAAATTGCAGTGTGGACAACTAGAGGGATGAGGTCAGTTGGGGAAACACTTTTTAAAAAAATGTGTAATTATTGGTGGTGGTTTGTGGAGAAGTTTTAAGTAATTTAAAATTTAAAAAAAAGGGCCCAACTCTTTTCATTCAAAAAAATAAGGGGATACAATTTTAAAAGGTGGACAAGTTTGCAGATGCCCGAAAAATCAAAATTAAACCCCATACACAATGGAAGTCATAGCTGTTTTTGTTTTTAGGGGGAAATCATTCCAAGGGTCGAGCTTTTTCAAAAAGGGGGCCCTAAAGTATTACCCATACAATCAAAGGAAGCTACAGTAATTTTGATAAATTTCATTCAACCAATACACCTACATCACGTATTTTCCCCTTTTTTTTTTTTAAGAAATTTCCCTAAGGGTTTAGAAATTTATCTTTTTTTTTTAAAAAGTTGTTACACTTCATATTATTATTGTTTTATTGGGGGAAATTTTTTTTGCCTGTCACGTTCTCCCAAGGGTTTTACTGTGACTTTTGCTCACTACAAAAATTGCGAGAAAAAAACAAAAATTCCTTTTGAAAAAACCCCCCTTTTGAAAAAATAATTTTTTAAAAAAATTTTTTTGGGTTTAAACCCCCCAAGGAGCCATGCAGACATCAACATCCTAAGCAACGCCCAACGTTTTTCCGGTTTTATATCTCTTGATTTTCCACAAATTTTTGATGACTATTTTTTTTTAAAATTTTTGGGGGGGGGCCCAAACTTCTAAAAAGGGGGACCTTTTTTCCCCCTGTAACCAGGGGGAAATTTTTTTTACATTTTTTCTTCATTCCCCCTTCTGCAATGCAAAAAAAAGGGGAAGGGCATCATCTCGATCTAAGCCCCCTAGTGACACCCCTTCCTTTTTAACCCCTTTCCCCCCAATTGAGAAAGTTGGCTCCCAAAACACCCAGGGGCTGTAAAGTAAAAGTAAATTTAAAAAAGTCTTTTTTACCGGGGAAATTTGGGGTGAGAACCCCCCTCTAACAAAACCCGGGGCCAAAGGGGGTAAAAATGTAAACCCCCCAAACCCCCCCCAAAAGGTGGACAGGGGGCTGCTTGCAAAGACAAGATCGCCCGCGGTCACCCATCCAAGCGCCCTCGCTTGACGTTGTTTTCCCGGGTTTAAATCGGCGAAAATTTTGGGCGCTACACTACCCCCATTGGAAAATGCAGAAAAAAAAACTACGGGGAAAATAAAGTCCCCCTTAATTTTTACGCCCGGGGGGGTAAGTATCCAGTATTTTTAATTTTACCACCCATTCTATTTGTACCTCTTAAAAAGTTGGGGGGGATTTCATTTTCCCCCCGTTTCAACAGAAAACTTCTTTACGGGGGAAACCGGGGCCCGTCTCTTCTTTTAAAATTGTAAGCGAAGGGTCAATTGAATCCCCCGCCCCGAAATAGAAGTATTTCCCTTCTTTTCTGATTTTGCGCGCATTTTTGGATATTTGGCAATTTGTCACAAATTTCCCCGACAGTTCAGACAAGACATGAAAAACCCCCAATACAATTTTAAAGGATCCATGCGGGGGAAAGGGAAAGGGGACAAAGGGTATCGCCGAAAAAGGGGGGAAGAACCCCGCAAGCCCCGATACAATGCCGAGTTTGCGCTTGGTGCCTGGGCCCATGAAAAATTTGGAGGGTCGCGGGGGGGGTGTTTTGTCTCCCCTTCCCCCCCCTTTTGGGTTATCCCCCCCCAAAACCCCTGACTAGGGGCCCCAACAATTTTTTTGTATCCCGACTTGCGCGCCAGCCCCCGTGTTTTGCGGGAAAAAACCCCCCTCTTCAGTTCCCCCCCAAAATTTTACGAGCGTTGATCTTTCAAACGCCAATTATAACCCTCTGTCAACTTTTTTTTCTTTTAAAAAACTTGGGGATAAGAATTGTTTTTTTTTAAAAAAAATGTGTTTTTCCAAAAGGGGGGGTTTTAAAAAAATCAACTCTTCCCTTTAAATTTTTTTTTTTGAATATTTTTTTGACTTTGTTTTGATGATTATACATTTAACAAATACTTTTTTAAAAGATTTATATTGATGCGCAAATGTTTGTTTGGGGGTTTTAAACATATTTTGTCCACAGAAGGGGACCACACCGTTTGCAAAAAAAGTGTAAAAAATTTAACTTCAGCGATCGCTTTTTTCAAAATACAGGGCTTGGGGGGTTTTTAAAATTTTTTTGCATGAAAAAAGGGAAAATCAATTTTAAGAACGTCCAAGAAAAAAAAAATTTAATTTTTTTCCGCGCAAATACAGAAAACACAAACCCAACTTCAAATGGGGGGTGCCCCAAAATTTTAGCCTGGGTATCAAGGTTTTAAATTTTAAAAAGTTTTGGGTACCCCGCAAAATAAACAGGTTGGATGCCCCCACCCCAAATCTCCTTTTTGTCTTCCAAAATATTTGTTTCGCGGATAAAAAAAAAGGAGTTTGGGGGAAAGGAAAATTCGTCTCTAAGGGGAAAGGGAAATCGAGGCGCTCAAGAGGGATTTTCTGACTGAGACCAGGGGAAAATTTTTAGGCTGAAACAGAATTGGGGAATGGATCAAAAGATGACATTTTTTTTTGGGGGTAAAAAAACTTTTTTGTGACGAAGAAACGAGAAAAAAAACATAAAGAAAAAAAACGCGAAATGGCTCGACCCCAAACGAAGTGTCCTATATAAGAACATAATTCACCGTGGCACCCCTTTTTTTGGCCAGAAGGACGGTAACCCCCCCCACGCTGGGGGCCGGGTTTTTTCGGGGGAAAAAATAATGCTTGGGGAACCTGGGGAAAAAGGAAGAAGATACGGGGGTTTTTTTTTTAAAGAGATCTTTTGCCATTCCCATCTTTACTTAGGAGCCCCCAAAAAGGGGGAATTTTAAAATTTTTTTTATATTTTTTTTAATGTCAGGGGGTTCCCGGGGTTTTTTTTTAAAAATGAGTATGACAGTTTTTTTTTAACAGAAAAGATTTCAAGGAAAAAAAAATCCTTTACAGATTCAATAAATCATACCTTTTCATCAAAAGGGGGAAAAGAGTTTTTCCCCCCCAATTTTTTAAAATTTGGGCGTAAAAGATATTTAATTTTTAAAGGCCCCTTCGATTTTACTTTTTTATAAAATAAATGAGCCTTAAAGGGTTGTTAAAATTTTTTTGTATTAAAAAAATTAAAATTTTTTTGGGGTGTTTATTGGATCTTTGGTTTTTTTTTAGAATTTCCCAAAATTTATTTATACTTTTTTAAAAATTGTGTGATTTTTTTCTAGATATTTTAGCTTATTTTTGTCATTTGTTTTATAAACTAAATTTTTTTTTTACCTAAAAAAATCCTTTTTAAAATTTAAATTTTTTTCATTTTATTATTTTCTTTTTAAAAATTTTTTCATTCAAGTTAATTTTTTATGATTTTTTTTTTTTTTACATTGAGTTGTTTTTTTCGGTTTTTTTATTACACGAAAAATTTACCATATGCCCTTTAAAAAGTGAAAAAATAAATATCGAACGTTTTTTTGATGACATAATTATCCTTTTGGGGGGGAAAAAGATTTTTTGGGGGCCCGGGTTTTTTGTGATGTGTCCCATAAATACAATGTTAGTTGAATCGAATCAATGTTAATCGAGGCGTACGTACGGGATCTGTATTTATGGGTCCCCAAATAGACGTGATAAGGAATGGGCAAGTACACTTAAACAATAAGATTGAAATGTTATCAAAATAAGAGGGGATCAACGGGGACGGGGTAATCGGATTCATTACCCCAGTTAAAATTTTTGGGGTTAGAACTTTTTAATCTTTTTTCTTGCTAAATCCTTTAGAAACTTCCAAGGGGGAATTTAAAGGAGAGTGACATGTGGCTGTCTACAAAAGAGGGTGGTCGATGGTTGTACCCATTGGTGTGGGGGTTTTTCGTTTCCTTATTTTTTTAAACAATTTTAGTTTCTTTTGGTTAATTAAAAGTAAATTCAGCATCTTTTTTGATGGAAAATTGCACTTTTTAAACTTTTTTTAAAATTAAAAAGTTATTATATATTTTAGACTAAATTATACATTTAAAACTTTTTTTTTTAAAAACCCACAATGATATTTAATTTGTCCCTTTAAAAAATTTTTTATTTTTTTTTTTTAAAAAATGATGCAACGTTCCTTTAACTATCCCCGCTCACAAAACCACCTCTTTGCGGGGATTATTCCTGTATTTTTTAATTTGTATTTTTGTAAAGGTGCATTTGTTAAAAGGAAAAGTTGATTTGATTTTGAGTATGAAAAAATTGGGGGCCTTGGGGTGCATAGGGTATTTTTTCTTTATTAAAGAAAATAGGGGTTGGGGAAATGTAAACATACATGCATAACCAGTATATCAAAAATTGATGTATATGGGGGTAATTTCGAAAATGTCATACTACCCCCTTTCTTAAAAAAGAATAGAAAAAGCATGGGAAAATGAAAACCTAATTTTTAAAAAAATGAGAGACTAATTAAATTAAAAATCAGGAAGTGGGTTGGAATAAAAAATTATGAACAAAATGATTAATGCGTAAATTTGAAAACGTTAATAAAGAAAATTTTATAAAATATAAAATGTAAGAAATTGAAAGGCGAACTTAAAACAAAACAAACAAACGAGTCCTAAAAAGGATGAAAACTTGGGTAAAATTGAAAAATTTGCAAGAACCGAGAAGGGGAAAGGTATTTAATTTGGAAAAAAGGAACCTTTCTAATCTAAGAAAAAAAAGATTCATACCAGTTTATAAATGAGTAAAAAATGCCCAAAAAAACAAAAAACCCTTTTCTACCTTAAAATTTAATAGGGAAAATGGGATACAAGAAAGTATGGGGTCTTTAAATGAACTGATTGGAAGAAAAAAAAAAAAAAATTATGAAATTATATAGTACCTTGAAAAAAAAGGAGGGGGACTGAAATAAATGGGGTTTTTTATTTTTTCTGAACGGGTGTTGAAATTTTTTTTATAATTTATCCCTTTTAACATAAAAACAATCCAGGCATAAACACTTGAGATTAAAATTTTTGACATCCCCCCGGGGATTTTGAGTTAGAAAAATATCGACGAAGAAAAGATATATATCTGGGTGGACAAATCAGGTAAAGTAAAATATAATTTTAAAAAAAAAAAGACTTTTAGTACTTTGTTCAATTCTCTTTACAAAAAAGAATTTCCCGAGTTTTTAAAACGTTTAAGCTAGCCCATAAAAAAGGTAAAGATAAAAAACCCTTTTTTAAAATTTTTGACAGTAAAAGATACAAAACCCTTTAAAAGGGAAAATATTTTTCTTAAACAAAAAGACGGTTAAAAAATTGTAATAAATGTTAAAAAAAACAGCAGATTTCATAAAGCGAGAACAATTTATAAAACCCTCCGCCAAGCCCATTAGCAACGGAAAAAACCTAAATACGGTCTGCTGGCGCGAGAAGAGCAGATGACAACGTTGCAGATTCGAAATAGGCAAAGTGTAAGTGGCTCCCCTTTGGCAAACCCCAAAGGGTCGGAAGGGAATATGACGTAAGGCACTGGCGTACCACTTTTCGAAATGGTATCGAAAAAAGGGGGTAACATACTAAAACTTTTTTGGAGTGAAAACCCGGGTTTAGTCCTGGCGGGCAAGTATTTTTTGTGAACCGATGAAAATTTAAAAGGAAATTAGTTATTCGTTACGTTAAAACCAATAAATATTAAAAAATAAAAACAAATTATGGTATTTTTTTATAAAAAGGGGTTTAATAAATTACTAAAATTTTGGGGAAGGTTGGACATTTAAAAAAACATGGTCTACCTAGTTTCTTTAAACGATCGTCTGTTCATATGTATTTGTATAGGTTATAAAGTAATCGAATTCCATTGTGGTTCTATAAATTGGAATATGGTCGTTTTTAAACTGCGGAAGATTTCTTATTATTTTTATTTAAATATAAAAATAATTAAAAAAAATATAACATAACAAATATAATTATATTAAATATTTTTTAATAATGAAAAAACCATTAGGGTGAGAAAGGGTTTGTCATTGCTGTACTTTTTTTTTTTAACACTTACGCCAAGTTATTCTGGGCTTTGCACTTCATAAATTTTATCCAAAAAAACAAATATAATATAATTAAATATGTTTTAATAATGAAAAACCTTTTTGGTGAGAAAGGGTTTTTCATTGCTGTTACTTTTTTTTTTTTAACACTTACCCCAAGTTATTCTAGACTTTGCATTCATAAATATTTATCCTTTCTTATGGGAAAAACTCAGAAATTCCATTAGTCCAAAAGAACCTTTTGCGCTGTTTGGACTACCTTCTGGATAGAGTGGGTTAGGGGGGGACCCGCCTCCTGTCAAGATCCAAAAGAAAGGATTTTGGACATTAATATCATCACGTCCCCTCGAAAGAAGGGGAACCCAGGTCGTACCACCTCTTCATCAATGCAGGCAGAGGGTGGTATGCCCTTAGTCTAGGCTAGAAACACCCCTTTAACACTTGGGAGCCTCAAGGACTCCAAAAGCATCTCCGCAGTATCGTAGGTATCAACCCCAAGGGTAATCTTTCCCTCCGATATCTCTACTTTGCGGGTTTCGCTGTGTCTCTCCTAGACATCCATGGGGGTTTGGGTAATTTAATGACACACTGCTTTTTTTCTGTTCCATGTAGGTTTAACGGAAGGATAAACCGCCCGAAGTTAAACCTCCTGGGGGAAGGTTTATCCCAAAAACTTTCAATTTTTTCGCACTTTGACTGCATAATTATTTATCCACTATTAAATTTGAAAGCCATCACGCGCGTAAAAAGAAAATTTGTATTTCCCAAAAAAGCCCCTTGGGGTGTCTTACCCGAATTACATTATTTACTCTTTCATTTGGGGATTTTTTCTTCCCCCTGCTCAGGAAAAAAAAATTTTTGATGATGTGTTTTATAAATTTATTATGGGGAGAGGGGAAAACGTTTTTTACATTTCTTTATAGCTACCCCACGTTAACCCACTGCAGGGTAAGATCGTGATCTGCAGAAGTGAACAAATACTTTTTTTAGTAACACGTAAAAAATTTTAGTTATATTAAAAAGTTCATAAGTAATCAAATGTGAACAGAAAAATTTCGTTAAAATTTAGCAAATTTCAAAAATGCAAATTTTATACTTTAAAACAACCGGGGCCCCAAAAATAAAAAATGCCCTGATTTTTATTTTCATCTTTTCTATTGACAGCCCCTTAACTTTTTTTTAACAAATGACACAAACCCGACCCCTTTTAAAAGGTTTAGTCCCAAAAGGGTACAAAAAATTTAATTTTTTTCTTGA
>NW_025779443.1:0-54952 GCF_021130785.1 Homalodisca vitripennis
TGGTTATTATCATGAAATTAAGTTGATTACAGTGCGCAGTGTTTCTAATTTTTTTTCCACGAGGCATTTTGAGGTAAGTACCAAATTTATTGTAACGTTATATTGAAATAGTCTTCCAGATCTGATATTAAATTAATTTTGTTTGTCTTTTTTATAGGAAAAATTAAAATTTACAGAAACTACAGAGCAATCTGCATAACTGATTCTTGATGAACAATAGAGCACAATAGAATCATACAAGTTACATTTGGGTTCAAACTTGCAAGAAAAAGTGAATTAAAATTTAACTTTGTTAATAACTTTGATTGAATTTTGGAAATTTAGTAATTTATTAATATTTAATTTGTACGGTTTTATTGTGAATTATTAATTGGAAATTAATTGAACTTTAATAATTGTTTGAAAGAGTTGTAACTGAATTGTAAAGACTTGAAAGTTAAGGTACAACTAGTGGAAAGAGAAGCTTGATTTTTATTTTGAATTTTGAGTGAACTTAGAAGTGAACATTTTTATTTTAGTTATTTCCAAGTGGTATTTGAATTTATTTGAAAACTTTAATATTTTATTTCAGAAGAGAGCTCTGATTTTTAGTTTGATATATTTGATTGATATATTTATTTCTTGCCAAAGGACCTTTTAAAATTACTAACACGGTTGGTCAATTCTTTGTGGAAAATAGAGTGATGAAAATTATGAAACATTGTACTTATTAATTTGCCAGTTTAAAATAAATCCATTATTTTAATTTAGAACTGTGATTTTTATTTTAGACAAACCAGATAATATTTAATAGTTAAAAATTTAGTAATTGTACTGAATATTCACTCAGAGCTTACTAATCAAAAAATATTTTATATCGTCTTGGATGTCTCATTAATAATTTAAATCTTAATATTCTGGAATATTAATATCTACAATCCAAGTCGTTATAAGGAGGTAGAAGAGCATCCAGTGGTATGTGCAGTCCCCTTAATATTGATCATGATAAAGTATAACATCTCCTGATTGTATCATGCCTGAGCCCTTAATCATTAATGCAATGGCAAAGGGATTATTCCACAGATTAAAAATCAAATTTTTATATAACTAGCACTTGCCTAGTTCATAACTATTATTTTTAACTTACAAGTTTGTTGAAACAAGATTGCTGACATGCAATGCTGATAAATTTACTTTTAATGTGAAATATTTATTGATATTTAAAGGGAAAATGTTAAATTTGGTTATGAGATACACCGCATGTGAGCCAGTGAAAAATCAGTCTTAAGAAATTTAATGTACAAATTTACTATCTCCATGTAATATCAAATACAACATATAAAGGAATTGAAATATTGCACCTTTTCTTAATCAGATTTGTTTGTAACCATGATTTTTTTCCACAAACCATTCCTTATTCTCCCTAAACTCTCACGTAGGGTAGTCAGGTCGCTAATGTAGTTACTCTGTTTTATGTTTGCCCCTCTGGTACCCAATCAATTTGCAAAATCCCTTTGATATAACAGAAAAAAAGCAATCATCATTGCCTTGAATTTATCATTTTATTATTCATGCTTCTTTTTAAGGTGGAGAACCAGAGAACTTCCAATGCTAATACTGACGTTTTGTTTTAGAGCCATAAATATAAAAAAAAAAACACACAATTCACAAACACAAATAATAACGTTTTCTAAAAGGTTAGGATATTATGTTTTATAAAAAGTCAGAAAAATCATTCTTTACAATAGAATATTCCTTCTATACAAGGGTGAGACACTTTGCAACCAATTTTGAACAAGCTTTACTCATTTTGAAACTTTTATGAAGAATCTGCTGTCTAACATTTTCTTTGTAGATTTCTATTAACTCTGATAGTGCTCCGATAGTTTAAACAGCGATCTTATGGAACAGGTTACCGATTTTGTGGGACGTATCCATGTATATGTATATTATAAGAATATTTAAATAAAAGCATGTAAAATGTATAGACTGGGCTGGTAGTTTTAAGACATGCCTTTGGTGAAAAGGCTTGGCAGTTTGGAAAGGCAAATTATGGCAAATTGTGAAATAAGACTAGATGTAAAACTGTGCTACAAATTAAATTAATAGATTAGCTTTTAACATGCTTAATAAATAGTTTATACATACTTAAGAATGGCATTAGCGGTTGATTTCTTCACTTTGCTGAGCTCTGTCAGCGTTTTCATTGTTTCAACATCTTGATTTGTTTTCAATTTCCCCAACGCCTCTACAGTATCAGAGACTAATTCTGCCAGTGTCGCTAAAACAATTAGGCATATTAGGCACTAATATAAACAGATAGCAATCAACTAAGATTTTAAGATATTCAGTAGGTCAGAGAGGTTTTCTTTAATATAGATTCTGGTTGAAATATCAAACATGCCAAAATTTTATTTTACTGAAATATTCATATTCTAAACTTTAAGATAATGGAACAACTAATACTTTTACTACACTCAGTAGATATAAATCATCAGAAAGAGGGTTAAAAGATTAAATTGAATCCCTATTTAAACCCTTTCAGTACCTACATCAAGAGCATATTTTAAGAACTTGCATAAAATACTAATTAGTTAACAGGACATTTTATAAAAAATGCACTTGGATAACAGCACAGGAAATTCCTACCACCTTTAATCTTGATCTTCTCGAAAGTGGTACATCATAGACGATAGATGCAAGGTGTCAAATTATTTTAATTATATATACACAATCTAATAGTAGACTCAAATTTCATTATTTTACTCAGAAGCATGGAACACAAAATCTATTTTTAAAGGATTTCTCTAAAATTCATAGGTATTTTGTATGATCACATATAGATTCTCCACCAGAAATCCTTAACGCTATAGTTGTAATTGATTTATTTACAATAAAACTACATCAATTTGTTTGTCCAATATTTCTCAATTAAAAACAATGTATAACAATTCATCAAACTCCTTAAGTTTTGATGTAGCTCTCTGTAATTCGTATTTCCAATGATTGGAAAACTTTCCTGAAGGAAACAAGGTTTTAGAAATGTAAAAGATAAGTACACACCGAAATCTATAAAGAACTTATTGACTAATAAGATTAATTTAAGGATTGTTCCTGGAAGATGGAAGAGTGCTGAAAGGAACTGGTGTCTTACGGAGAGGAGGACTTTGAAAGAAGGGTAGCTGTTACCACAGATTGTGGTGAATACTTTTTGGATTAAAACTGTAAACAGTTACCTGTGGGTGGCACTTCCATCTTGTTTACTCTTAGCCGATGGCGTGCCTGCTCCAGTTTCTGGTTGAGGACAGTCAGCCGCTCCTCACAGTTGCCCTCGTTCACTGTCTCTACACACAGAATGCTCTGTTCAGTGAGCACACAACAGCAGTGCATCATGTGCATAAAGCTGAGCAAAGTGATAGTAACTGTAAACTACTACTGACTTGAAATATTTTTATTAACCTTTATTTCTAAACAGGCGTCGATTTTGATAATGGTACATGGTGAATAATACACATAATGTTTGGAATTTCAAAAATTAATTCATATAGAAGTAATTTTTGTCATAAGAGGGCTATCCAGAAAGTAGATTACGTTTCGTTCTGTAGCTACTAGGGGCAGGATATCACGGCCATTTTGATATCAGTGTTTCTCCGGTCAGTGGCTATCCAGCCATACTAGTGAGAGGTACTATCGCTCCTTATACAATAGCAGTTTGAAATGTGTGACACAATTGAAAATCCCACAATAAACCAATTGAGATTTATTGCCAACTCTGTGAAGTTTATGTAAACGAAGGTGGAGTATGTCAGTGGTGCATTAGGTTTAAAAAATGGCTGAACTGTGCATGATGATAAGCAAAGTGGACGGCCAAGCATTGTGACTGATGATTGTCTCTAAAGTTGATGAAAAGATTAAAGAAGACCGCCGATTCACAATAACAGAACTCTCACTTAATTTTCCTAAAATTTCAAGGAGTTATTTTACACAAAATTGTTATGCAGAAGTTAGGATATAATAGTGATGACTGTTGGAGTTGGTGGGCTCCCTAAGTGTTAAAAGTCCATTGCTAGCCTGGACATAAGGGCTGCTACTCCTGTCCGCTTTGACTAGAGAAGCTATTACAGAGCTGGCCCTCTTCAAGGTAATATGACTGAGATATAGTGCTCACTATCCCTCCTCATGGATCCTGACAGGAGGCAGTCCTTACCTCCAACCTTATCCTACCTGAATATCCTTTCACTCTGGAAACAAATGCAAAGATCCTGTTAGGACTAAGAGCAATGAGAGTTTCCTCAACTTCTTATCCCAAGAGAACATATTTTCGTTGTATTTCAAAGTAAATACCTTTTAAGCTTTTATTAAGTAAACATTTTTATTGCTTTTTTTCATTTAACATTACAATACATAGAACTTTTTACACATAATGCAAGAGTTTTAAAGTAAGTTCCAAAATTCCAAAATTTGGTTGCTACAAGTTGGTATTTGGTGTATGCACGTTCACTCTATTAGGGAGAGAAATATAAAACAATGTTTACCTTTATACATTCTTCCACCGATTAAGGATCGATCGATGTCTGCAAACTTCAATATGTTTATATTATTTGTTTTCTTAGTGCTAATGAGGTGAAAGCAGTTTAATTTCATGATTAGCTAGAAATTTTAATTTTTCTTCCATGACTTAAGTGTACAACTAACAGTTTTGAAATTAAGAATATACATAATGTCATGGTAACTCCTTGGATATACACAAAAGGTGGTTTTAGGAAAAACAACAGTATTTAAACAATATTATACAATTAATAATTAATTCTATAATATTTCAAATTATGTTTTTCATCCCTTGTGATTGTCTTACTTGGAAATGCTTCACAACGGTTCTTCAACTAAAACAAACCTGTATTCCTGTATTATTTATTTTGTCAATATTTCCATCTTGTGTCTATATACAGAGTGTTCCATGAAGAGGTTTAAACGTTTTATTTTATATTACTTCACCATTTATGCACCAAACATTTTCAAACTCTAAGCAATTCATTAAATAGGTTTAAATTCTGTAAAAATGTCAGCTCTCTAACAATTGTTGAAATAAAATTATGGCATTTTGAAAAAATATATTTTAAAAACAGTATTTTTGGTTTTGTAAAATTATGTATTGTCATATTCTAGAGAAATAAAGCATTTCAATCAGAAAGTTAGAATATACCGTATTAAAAAACCTAAAATTATAGTCCACAATTATTTGAACTGTAATCCATCCATAGCGACACCCTGATAACAGCACTTAACAAATGATCAGCTCTTACTAAGGAATTCTGCGGTATCTGGAGAAGTTTCTCTTTAATTGATTGTTTTAATTCCTCATCATTATTGAAGCTACAAGTATAAACTTGTTACTTTAAGTAATCTCATAGAAAGAAATCACACACGGTTAAATCTGGGGTTTGGAGTGGCCAATATAAAAAATCACTTCCACTACCAATCCAATGGCCATGAAGGTTGTCGTTTAGTAATTGCTTGACAGGATTTGTGAAATGAGGAGGAGCACCATATTGTTGGAAAATTGCTTGATCCATTTCTGGAATCGTAAAATGAGGCAAGACTTCTTCATTTAAAACCTGTTCATACCTATTCCCAGTCATTGTACTGTCTGAAATGTCGTAAGTTAGCACCCCATTACAACTGACAGCTGCCCAAACAGTAATTTATTTTGATTTGAATAGAGTCTGTTCAAGAATGTGTGGATTACCAGTGTTGCAATAATTACAGTTATGCCCATTTACAGCACCACTGCAGTAGACAGTGGACTCGTCTGAAACAATTTGAGTATGCCAATTAGGATCTAGCTCATGAAACAATGATACGAGAACAAAATTCCACTCTCCTGTCCGGATCATCTTCAAGAAGATCATGGACTAGGTGACTTTTGTAAAATTTAATTTTGTTTTTCTTAATTATTCTCTGTACTGAAGACTTTGGAACACCAGTTTCAAGTTCAACCTTCGTTACCTGGAGAGCAGAGCATTGATGCGCATACTAGTACTTCTCTTTCCTTATTTGATCCTCTAGAGTACTTTTTTACGACACTTCCAGTATCTAACAAAAGATTTTTCCACTTAGTTATTGTTGGATTGCTAGGTGGTTGGGTAGGCAACCTGAAATTGTGTAATTGCTTCTGTAATGTTGCCAAAAGCAATAGCCCCCTCACAACACTTCAATTTTTGTTCAACATTAAAAGCCATTTCTCGAACTTGAATAGCAGTAAAACTTATGGAGGAGGTTAGATTATGTTTTTATAGCACAAGCAATATTCTTCAATCAAACAGCTGTTTTAAACAATGAGCATTATTAAATAGCTGTTCTTTAAAACTGCAATGCAGTAGTCAAATCAGGTAATTCAAGAAATAAATTTTTATAGGAAGCAAAATGGTAAGATTTTTATATGTCACCATTTTGTTTCAACAATTGCTAGAGAGCTGAAATTTTCACAGAATATTTTTAAAACCTATTTAATGAATTTTTGTACATTTTCAAAATGTTTGGTGCATAAATGGGCAAGTAATATAAAATAAAACTTTTAAACCTTTTCGTGGGACACCCATTGCATTTTCAATATATTGAAAGGTCAAATTAGCTTAAATTATTTTAACTTTACTACACTCACCTAGTACTTTGGCGAAATTAGGACTATGCAGGCTGTGCAGAAAATCAACTTCTTTGTTGAAATTTATGTTCTTGAGCCGAGACGTAGTGTTACGAAGTATTCTTTGATTTTCTTCAATTCTATTTTGCAATTTTATTAGTTCAGTCTGAAAAAGTGCTGTTTTAAAAATTTACTACCACTTATAGAAGAAAATAAACATACAAGTTATTTACAAAAATGTGTTATATCTTAAGAACAAAATAAAATAAACAATAAGTTTATTTTATTATTATTATGTTCCTTTGGTTAGCGTAAAAAGCAGGCCAAAAAGATCAACTACACATAAATTGTAAAGATATTTAAATTTAAAATTCTTGGTATTTCAATATCTCTACAGTTTTTAATACTTTAAAGTAGGGGATAGGCTAGGCCTATGTCAACCAACTTTACACTTACTAGTTTTAAGTCCTTTTGACACTGTCAAGCATATGTATCAATGTCTTCTGACAATAAAGTAATTTAATTTAAATTAATAGTTAAATATTTAAATATTTTCTCAGTTACTATGTTGATAATAACATTGCTGACAGACCTTAGGTATTGTTTGAATTAAAATCAAAATAATAACCTAACACTTTTTATTGTGAGAGAAGAACTGTATCTAATGTTAATCTGTAAATTTGACTCAACTAAGTAATTTAAAATTAATCACTTTCATAAATTTCCTATATTACTTACATCAATTTCAGCATTTTTCTTTTCTTCCAATTTCTTTCTGAAAATCGTTTGTATATAGCGGGTGTATTCAAAATCCAGTTCTTGCTCAAGATTTATTCCTTCTGAAACAGCCTATAACAAGAAAATTAAAAAATTATACCAATTTCTTACGTGTCCATAAATTTAAATTAAATTATTAGACAATCCAAAAACATGTTACTACAATTTTCACTACCCATTGGCCTTGTATAACCGAATATTTTTGTTACGGCAGCTTTGGGCTCAAAATTGTCATTATGGAACTGTTCCAAGATTAGTGCAGTATCACATAAATATACTTTTTTAAACCTGTTTTTCATCAGAACATTATGCAATATGGATAAAAGTCAGAATTATATGTGGAAAAATATTTAAAGCTGGTAAAGTAAACATACCATACCGATATATTACGTCAATTTCAGTGTTAATTTTGAAAGTTTAATATTTATCATTGTCACAGCACATTGTCTCTATCATAAATCCGAAAACACAAGTTTGTAAAAGAAGTATGACCCAGAGTCCTGCTATGGTAGGAGAGACAGGAAGTATGGTGCTGTATGTCTGGTGAAACATACAAACAGCCATGTGACAACTGGCGTGTCAAGCAAGCCATGCTCAATCATCTGTTAGTTGTGTATATATATATATATATATATATATATATATATATATATATATATATATATACCAAGTGGACCTGTAACCCTTGTACACAGAAGAAGAGATTGAGTAGAAGCTTTTCAGATTCCAGCCCACCCAACATGAGTCCTGGTAATTCAACCGTTACTATGGAAGATATAAAAAGCATGCTGGAGGAAATGAAGAGAGAAATCCTTGAAGGCCAAAGCAAGGTGGAGTCTGAACTCGGCAAATCCATAAACCACTGTCTGGAACTGATCTCTGATAACAATAAGCTGATTGAGACTCAGAAGAAATTAATAGATGACCAGCAAAAGAAGATTTCCAGTCTGCAGGAGGAAAATAACCGACTACAAGTTAAATTCAAGGACATCTCGGATCGCCAAGCTGAACTGGAACAGTACTCAAGAGGAACACCCTGGAGATTTTTGGAATTCCTGAGGAGGGTCCAGCTGAGTCGTCTGATGCCCTGAAGAAGAAGGTAGTAGAGATCGGAACTGCTCTGGGAACTAAATTGAGCGAGGATGCCATAGACGCCTGTCATCGGATTGGAGGGGGCAATAACCGCCCAACATCGGGGATAATTGTCAAGTTTCTTCGCCGGAACGACGCTGACAACCTACTACAGAAGCGGAAAGTGAAAAGAGACTTTTCTACAAGACATCTGGCTGGCTACAAGAGCGACTCACTTGTGTACATCAACGTCTCCTTGGCTCCGGTAAGAAGAGTTCTCTTTGCAAAAGCTCGTAAATTAAAATCTGACTTTAACTACAAGTATGTATGGGTAGATAGGGCAGGGAGGGTGAAGGCTAGGAAATCAGATGACAGTTCAAGTAGAGTGATAGTCATTGGCAATGAGGATATCTTGGCGAACTTGATTGATAAGGAAAATAAGAAACGTCAACCCCACTAAGTTCCGTTCTGCAAAGTTGAGATGATTTTTATTTGTTGTTTTCCTTTGTTACTGCCCAATGAAATTGTTCGCTAGTTTGTTACAATTTAGTTCGAAATGCACGCTAGGCCTATTATTTGTTATTTAAATATGTTATATATTGGATAGTTTAAAACTAAGTATTTATTATCAAAACGTGCGCGGGGACTGAGAACCAAAACATTAGATTTATACGAGTCAGTGTTGGGCGAAGATTACGATTTAATTGCTTTTACAGAAACCTGGCTTGAACCCGGCATAGATAACAGTGAGTTGTTCGATTGTAGATACGAAGTGTTCCGTGCAGACAGAGATCAAGTGACCACAGGTCGGAGTAGAGGGGGGGGGGGAGTGCTGTTGGCGGTAAACAAACGCATATCAGCTGTGCAGCTGATAACTGGTCCACAGCTGATCGCGTCTAACATAGATTCTCTCTCGGTCAAACTATCACTGCCGTTCAACACAGTTATTGTAAGTGTTGTTTACATTCCTCCTGGCCAAGTTCTCAGTTCCTACACAAATTATGGTAATTCCTTTGATTTAATAGATGTTCATTATAATAATTTTATAATCCTTGGAGATTTTAACATTCCGACAATTAATGGCACTGCCTTTGATTTTTCTGTTGCTAAATCTTCAGCTAACATTATTAACAATATAATGTGTGAACATAACCTTTCTTCATACAATAACATTTTAAACTGTAATGATTTGACTTTAGATTTGGTGTTAAGTAATTACAATAATACCATTGTTGAACGGAGCTTTAGCCCGTTATTGCCAGTTGACGATTTCCACCCAACTTTAATTATATTTTGCATAGATAAACCCATAGAGCACAAACCTTGTCCTGATATTTCATCCAAGCAGTATTACTCCTTTAAACATGCAAATTTTTTCGAGCTGTACTGTAAACTTAGAGACTATGATTGGGGACTTATGTACAGTCTTACCTCTGTTAATGAATGTTTAGATTATTTCTATAGTGTATTGTTCTCTTGTATCAGTCAGTGTGTTCCACGAAAGAAGGTGAGAGTTCCAAATAAATATCCAGTATGGTTTACTCGTGAAATAATTATGGATTTAAAATTAAAAAACAAATGTGCTAAAAAAAGGAAGTACTCTCGTCATCATAATGAATTATTTAAGTCTTTAAGAAAGACTGTTAAGGATAAAATACAAGTAGCACATAGAGATTACATTTCTTCGGTAGAGAATAACATAAAATTAAATCCTAATAATTTCTGGTCTTTTATCAAATCAAAACGAAATAATAACCATTTGAGTGTGAGTGAATTTAATAATATGTCTTGTTTTGATGACACATATACTGGAGATAATATACCTGATGCTTTTGCAAGTTACTTTTCATCTGTTTATGACCCACAACCCTCCTGTTACAATCTGGACCAGTTCATTAGTAGTCAATCCTTAGACAATTTTTTATACCCAGTTTTAATTCTAGTGATGTAGTGAGTACCATAAGAGAGATGAAATCAAAAAGGTCTTCGGGCCCAGATGGAATTCCAGCGTATATTGTAAAAGGTTGTGGGGAGATATTAGCAAAACCACTGTGTTTTTATTTTTAATCTTTCACTTTCGTCATGTGTGTTTTCCGGACAAATGGAAGGAGGCCAAAGTTACTCCTATTTTCAAATCTGGAGAAAAAAATAAAATTGAGCATTATCGTCCTATTTTGTTGATAAATTCATTTGCAAAGGTTTATGAGCTTCTTTTGTATAAGCGGATATTTAGTGCAATCAAGTCTAGGATTTCCTCAGAACAACATGGGTTCTTACCCAAACGCTCTTCAGCAACAAACTTAATGGAGCTTTCTTTGAATATATCAGCTGAACTTGATAGTGGCGGTAGACTAGATGTAATATATACTGATTTTTCAAAAGCATTTGACAGGGTAAATCATGATATTTTGCTGCGCAAATTATTTCTCTTAGGATTTTCAGTTGATTTTTGTATATTTATGGCGTCATATTTACAAAACCGAACTCAGTTTGTGTCAATGTTAAACAAATCTTCTTGTGTTTATACAAGCTCCTCGGGTGTTCCTCAGGGCTCAAATTTAGGACCTCTCTTGTTTTTAATATTCATTAATGATCTCCCCCGTTGCTTCTCTGACTTTAAATGTCTATTATTCGCTGATGATCTTAAATTATACAGGCCTATAAAAGATGATTTTGATGTTAACTTATTACAAAATTCTTTAGACCAGTTGTATGTTTGGTGTTCGACTAATAAGTTGGAATTGAATGTAAGTGTTTTGCCATGTCATACTCACGGAGGAGGATTCCTGATTTTAACATTTACTTCATAAATAATAAAGCTTTAAAAAATGTTTCTAAAATTAAAGATTTAGGTGTAATTTTTAGTTCTTCATTCTGTTTTAATGATCATGTCCACATGCTGGTGTCGATTGTATACAAACTTCTGGGCTTTGTCAAGAGAAATTCAAGATATTTTCACAATACTGAGACAATTATGACTTTGTATAAAACTATGATAAGAAGTAAATTAGAGTATTGTTCTGTTATCTGGAATTCAATAAATGTGTTAGAGTGTAGCAATTTAGAGATAATACAAAACAAATTTCTTAAATTTTTATTTTACAAACAACATAATTATGTATGTCCTTACGACATGCCCACTTCTAATTTAAGGGAAATGTTTGAGATTAAAAAATTGTCCATAAGAAGGGAACTAGCCTCAATAAGTTTTTTATGTAAGTTACTTAATAATTCAGTTGATAGTTTGTATTTGTTAAGTCACATAGGTTTGCATGTATCACATCATATATTTAGAGAATTTAATTTATTTGCTTTACCTGCATGTAGAACAGTTTCTCATTATAACTTTCCTTTGTACAAGACTCTACGGTTTCTTAATTTAAACCAATCAAACATAGATATTTTTAATGATAATTTGGAAAATATTTTAAAGATATGCAGCAACCTTTTATTTTGATTTAATTTATTGTTCATTGTAGAAGTGTATGTGTACAATGAAGCAAGTTGTTTATTTTTTTAAATTGTATAGAGTTCATTTATTTATGTTGTGTGTAAAGAAATTTTAATATTAATTTGTGTAACTGCCAGCAGTTTAGTTTAGTTTAGTTTGTTATGTAAAGTTCATATTAAGAGTACATTAATTTTAGTTAGGATAGCTGTTTTGGGAATAATTGAAGGTTTTGTACTTTGTTTGTGCTATATCATGTCCTGTAGCTGTCATGTAAAATTGAAAATAAATAAATAAAAAAAAAAATAAATATATATATATATATATATTACCTGTAGTATGTAACAGTACAGTGAGTGCCACAATGAGCGATGTTGTAGTGATTTGTCTTATTACGTCGTGATTGCAATTAAATCTAAAAAGTAGAAAACAATAGTTCAAAAACAATGCTCAGTTTTGGAATGCTAGTTTTTATATTAATAAATCACGTTTACTTTGGAGTGCGAAATCGTCTATATTACAATTTATAGAATAATATCAATTTGGGGGGGAGGGGTGTTGATGGCAGTGTTACATAATTTTTAAGGGAGTTAGTGTTACTGTTACAAGAGTGGGACGGAAAGTCTGATAAGTCCAATTTGTAAGGTTGTAAATTTCAACTCATTAAATATAATTTCCTTTTTAAGTCTGAAATGCCAAATTAACGTAAAAAACTAAGTTAAAAGTTATATAATTTTAATTAGTGAGTTCCATGTTTTCTTTATTGCACACTCAGTTTTATATATAATTTTTTGTAAGTGTAAATAACCAAGACAATTTGCTCTCCAATCATGATTAGCTAGTATTGATGTTTCACTCAGCTGGGTTCTATTTAGTTTTGTGTGGTTTTAATTTTGTTTTGATACAAAATACATTGTGACTTTCTTTAAAGTTAAATCAAAATTTTGTTATATTAGCCCTTCCAACTCTTAACACATGTGTAGGTACAGTAAACTTTACCTTAAGTTAACAAAAATCATGATAGAATGCAGAGGTATCTTCCTCTTCATCTCCAATGAAAAGGAAGATACCTCTGCATCTGCCCCACCTTAGCACGTGTCAACCAACCTAGCTTTTACTAACTGTCACACAGCTGCCTGCTTACCATGGTTTCTAAAGAGCCAAAACCATATGTATCATTTCTTGACCATAAGTAAATGCAATCACTGTTCAGCAGACACAGACTAAACTATAATTAACTGTAACTTAACTGTTTTCCTGGGAAGACTTGAATTCAATTGTTTATTGGATTTCATCACTTGCTTTCCTGTAACAAACCATTCACAATATAAAAATATGCCCAAATTGATTATTCAATATTGGTTTACAAACAATGGAAGTGCTCTTTGAAAGTAATGGTAAAAATTTATAAATAAACACAATACATTTTATATATAAATTTTTAAGAATTACATAAACCTAAGTCATAGCAAAAAATGTAAAAGAGACAAAAGTATGACTACAAGATACACTTTCTTATTATTAATCATACAAAACACAGGTTTTTTTTATTTGGAAAATAACTGCACAGTGCTCATTACCAGCAACACACTCCGTTGTGGCAGGATTGTGGGCAGGGTTCTAAGCTAAGTAACCTCGAGCTCTGACTCAGTGAGGATAACATGTGGGACAACAGGTGTTGTTTAGTTTTGATACCGAAGAAAGTTTGCTGCAATACCACTTTTTTATCAAAAGAAAGGAGAGACCCTTTTTAGCCTTATTTAAACCGTCTTCATGAGTCACATGCCTGGAGGATCTTATCCAACAGAATAAAGAGGAAAGTTGGTACAGTACAATATTGACAAAACTGATAAAAAGTGCAGGATTTGAACCTTTACTATCTCTAACACAAACGCACAATGCCTTACACCGTGAAGCCACTGGCTCTTCCACTTGATCAAATTATGTTTTCATCTGGGCAAATCTAATGCTAAAACTCCTACCTTGGTTAAGGAGACCTACAAAGATGGCACCCTGCTACTGTCTCTATATCCTAGAGGTTCACTGTTCTGAAATGGGTGGAAAATATGGAGTCATCTGAACGATCTTTAACAAATGGTTTGTGTAAATGTGGCATTGAACCTTTATGTAAGTTTTAGATTCACCACCAAATACATCAACATGTGCATGAAAAGATTTAAAAAACTATTTATGAAAATCTAAACATGAGGAAGATTTTTGTGGTATTGGAGTCAATTGACATTTGGCATGAAACAATGCAACAGTTAGAAGAAACTAAATCAGACATAAGACCACATAAAAACAGGTGAAAAATACCTCAATCTCTACCAAAGTACTAAACCAAAGACTAAAATTCAGAGTGGCACATCTTATAGTACCGTACCTGTATTCCAAGAGAACAAGAATACCCAAGCCCAAATGTCATGGCCTTGTGGTGCACTTGTGTATATATTGATATAAATAAAAGTTCATTTTGTATAACTGGTTTATTTCACACTATTAGCAAAACAATAGATGGAATAATCATGAAAGAGGTTAATAATCATTGTTTTCAATTTTTTTAGAAACATGTGTTTATTTATTTGCATTGATCCAACATAAATTAATAATAGTACAATATTTTACATATATGGTTGAGACACAATTCTCCCACACTTATTAAAAAAAAAAAAAAAATAGAAAAATCAACAAAATGAAACATTAAATTGTAACCAAATCTTTCAGGTAACCAGACTGGTAATGTGTTATAAAGGATCAGTGCAGCATTGTATTTTCAGTTCCAGTTTCATGTTGAAGTGGCTCAATGACTTGAAGAGGTGGTTGCTGCTGTTGAGTTGGTAACACGGTCATGTCTTCTATGGAACCATCATCTTGTACACTAGGAGAGAAGGTGACGGTGTTCATTGGTGTTCCACCCAATCTTAATTGGTTGATACATTGTTTGAAAGTGTTAAATTTACTCTGATATTAGTATGTTTGTTCCAAAGCTTATTTTGCCTCTCTCCTGATCAAGAAAATATATATACATACACAGTTCTGAGAAGCCTACTTTTGTCAAAACAAACTTAATATATACTATAATAAATTTTTTTTAATATTTTAGACCATCTAGAGCTGGAATTGGTACATTAGTTCAAAAGAACAGTCCAGCAAAAATTTCATCTAGCTTAGTTCTTGTCTACTGCTAGAAAAGGAGTCCTCGGAGTCAAATTCTACCCGTTTTATGTTTTAAGACATTATATAAGGTAGATTAGAACCTAATAGCTGAAATCTAAATTGGGGTTAAAACATTATTGTTACTTACTAGAAAATTTACTCACTATAAATGTAAACAATTTCAAAATAATAAACAATGTTTACACAGGATAGTTGATTACATTTGATAGGCTCATTCAATTACTATTACACAACTTTAGAGACCAAGATGGGAGTTTTTGAAGTGAAAACTTCTTTAGGCGCGTTGAGCGTTTTGGTAGAGGGTAAAATCCTCGGTTCGCGTCACCGACATGCTAATGATACTAACCTGCATGAAAAAGTCAGTCTCGCTGTGTTTTTTAACCGTAGACTTGGCCGCGGACTACTAACCTGCATGAAAAAGTCAGTCTCGCTGTGTTAAAACTGTCCCGGCGGAGTATGAAAACAGACTGCGAAAATCAGTGACCTTTACGGCTTCCTCTCGCGATTTAAAAGTGAAGCCAATGTCGTACAATTCTGTAAGATGCGTCAAATTAAAGCTCTTAATATTGGCAATCTATTGGTTACATTTTTAAATATTAAAAAAATTTCAAAATAATTTTGATTATTGTTTACATTTTACATAGCGTTTACAATGACAAGAAAAAAGTAGTAAGCGAGGATTTTTTTTATTTTTTGGTCAGACAAAATTTGTCAGCGAGAAAGTTGTGTGAAAATAGATGAATATTTTTTTTTGTAATTTATCATTTTTTTATTGGAAGTTTAGTTTAGCCTGTAGTAGCGTATGAAGTGATGAGTGAAGTGAACGTTTCTGCTGGAACTGTAGTTGGCGCATTGGCTCACTGATACCGTATTAACTCAATAAATTAGTTTATTGTGCAATAAAAATACCTTTACGAAAGAACCAAGTTAATTTAACTAATTTATTAGTTTTAAAAATATTGTGGGTTTAATTGTTATTGCAATTATATACTTTATCCGTAGCAATAACTGTATTATTTACAACGGTGTTCAACTCACTGTTGTTCACTCGGTGTTTACTCACTTATAAATGAATAATGAAAACAACGAATATATTTTTAAACATTTTTAATATTTGTACGAATATTTGTATTTAAAATTTAGCATTATTCATTTTAATTATGTTTTTAATATTTAACCTCTTCATCATGAAATGAGTATTATTACGGTATAAGATTTATCTTACTAGCGTGGTAAAATAGATTTCTAGTTATTTGATAATATTTTTTTCGTGGATTTTAAAATTGGAAAATTAAAAACGCGTCACATTTACAATTACAGATGTACTGCTACTATAATGTATTGTTAATTACTCTCAACTTAATAGTTCCGTTTTCACTTCTATCGGCAGTCCCACGACTGCTACTGTTTTTTGTTACTTTAAAGGCCAGTAGGGCGTATAGCCCAGAGGGATTTTTGAAATAAGAATAGGTCTAAATTCATCCCAAGAACCGCAGGAATGTCCAGGTACAATTTTCAATTGGTTGACTATTTTACGCAAGATAACAAAACAAAACAAACAAAGGCACTTGTACATTTACTATTACGATTATTAGGAAAACAATAGATGACTTGGACCCATCATCATGGAAGAGGTTAATAATCATTGTTTTTGAAATTTTTAGGAACATGTGTTTGTTTGTTTACATTGAGACAACATAAATAAATAACAGTACAATACTTTACATATCTGGTTGAGACACAATTGTAGAAACACTGTAAACAATGTTCACACTCTAATGTCAAGAACGTAGGGAGTCGCTAAAAAAAATTTGTCTCTCGGACATACAGTACCATCATTAGCGATTACTACAAAGAAGTCCTCACATGCCAAAACAAAGGCATACAAAAATGACTAGAGATAACTGATCACTGGAAGTTACATCACAACACTTCTGTCCACAACACCATAGTTATGACTGCAATCCTGACCCAGATATTATTTATTACCTTGCTGCAACGATTGTATGGTCATGAGAGTTCGACAAAACACTTTTCTCTCCCTAAAACTTATGAGAAATCTGGGATATTACCAGTCTGAAGGTGTTTCCACTATTCAATAGGTTTTCAAATTGTATGAGAGGTGTCACAACTAAGATCTTCAAAGCCTTTGCAACGTTGGAATAACATTGACAGTGGTGTGAGGCTATTTTTAAAACTTTTAACAATATGTTTCCAAAAATTTCTCTTTTCCATGCCCAGCCTCATCACTTTATGGATAAACTCTGTATTTGGGGTTAGTGTCATAAAAATAATGTGATGTTGGTTGCAAATGGTGATTAGAATTATGTGAATCATTCTCTAGTTCTTCTCTTTGGCTTCTTGTCTAAGCTTAGATACAGTTTATCACCAGTGTGCAGCTAACAGTTATCCTTTTCTTGAAAAGATCTAAAGCTGTCCTATTATTACAACAACCATACAGTACAATAAACTAAATACACATTGAACAAGTCATCCTTTTACCCCAACATAACAACATTTGCTGTTAGTGATGTTCCTCCATGAGGTTATCCAGATGTAAGTAAGATGAAAACCCCCATTTTTCTGAAAGATTTGGGTTTAAAATATAATTCTAAGACTTTTTTCATTCTTGGTATTATTTTGATATACTTTACCGTTGAACAGCTAGGAGTGCAGAAAGTTCTATAAACTAATATGTTTATAATTGGCTTTATTGGCACAAGCTGTAAATGACTTGCACAGGTGGAGCCACGCATGTATTTATGAAGATACGACATCACTTTAAAACCTTGCTTTAAGTCATCATAAATAAGTTAATTACTTTTGGCAGTATTTTAGGAACGTATTTTGTATAAAACATTTGTGGAATTACAACAGCTTTCATTACAATTCATTACAACAACATTCCATTAAAAAAGATTCTGCATTTTGAATGATATTTTTACAAATGGCAAAACATGCTCTTTTAACGAATTTTGGAAAAAAGAGTTTCTGTAAACTTTCAGAGCTCTCCGAGTGGCTCAAAGGATACATGAAAATAATAACAAGAATAAATGAGGTTTAGAATTACATGTTAAACCAAAATCTGTCAAAAAAGAGATTTCCAAAAGATATTTCACAGTTAACTGCCATATTTGAAGATAGCAACCGAATTTCTAAATTTTAACTACATAATTGTAATAAGCGTACAAAATAAGGTACAGTTTCCAATCTAAAGTTTGTCACAAAATTAATTATGTTTCTAAGATTCCAATCGTGGCCACCTTGAATTGATTACCATACATAAATGTTAAACGAGTTGCTCTTAAGGGTTGAAATTTGGTCTATATTGAAAATAGTTAAGATCACGGGCCACTGGGAGTCACTCACAAGGCAAGGACGTTGTCCATTGTGTGGCAATCATGAGACATGACATGCTTCTTCTTCTTCTATGCGGTGGCCTATTGCCATGCACTTAAGCCTCAAGGGCCTTTTGGGCACCCCAGAAGCATACCATGATGCCTACCAGTCTATGATTTCAGCAGTTCCACAAACCGCTAATCTGAAGTCTGGCATGCTTGTAACCTAGTTCAAGGATATAATCCTCTCATTTAAATTAGCAAAACATAATAGACACTACTCTACAAACTACATCAGGAACCATATATATATATATATATATATATATATATATATATATATATATATATATATATATATATATATCAATATTCAAATTAATGTTCAATTATGCTTCAATATTAAAATAAACACTAAACATAACTTGTGGTATTGAACTTACTTGAAGTTTCTAATCTATTTTCATTTATCATAATGCTGGAAATATCCGGGAGAGTTGGACAACGTGCTTCGATCATGTGTTGGTGTTGAAGCTTTTCTCTGAGGTATTCTATTCAAGCATTGGTTTCTAAAAAAAAATCAAATTAGTTTTCTAGATAGCCTACTCAAATCCTTAATTTCTTTTTTGAACATGAAATTTAGTTTAAAACATTGTAATGATACAAAAGCCTATTCGCAATTTTCAATCTTACTCACTTATTTAACGTTAGATAACAAAATTATTGTCCCATATTTATAACCATTTTTGATACCTTCACATTTCATCTCCACCAAAGCTAATCCAATAATAGTTATAATACCACTAGACAGACAACCGCATAAAGTTGCCATTTCAAAGTTCTGTATATGGTTAGGTCACATTTATTTAACATTAACTTATTTACAAGTCTGATGATTGATTTTAAGTGTGTCAAGCTAAGAAAAATATTATTTCAGAAAAATTATAATTTCATATTGTAAAACTATGAATAAGTGGTCTCTTTGTTTATAATCAGAAAGACCAATGTATATTAATATATTTTATCATTCAATGTTTGAGGGTTTGTCTCAAATCCTCTTAAGGAAAAATAAAAATATAGGACCACAGTAATAAGGACCAAAGTAATAAGGACCAAAAAGTAAGAAAAAAAATATTGCCTTAATTCCACCAATGTAATGAAGAAGAGGGATTCTAAAATACTAAATGATAATAGCAATGCTGATAAAATAAATGTAACTTTAATTTAAATATTTTTATCTCATCTAATTTTTTAACTTGTATTTTGTAATATGTTGGCCAAATTATTGGTGATTCAAGCCTTTACAGTAACAAAAGTTTATTTTTCTAATTTTCATATGATGGCCATTCTTGTTCACACAAATGTAGACAAATACGTTTTTTTTTTTTTTTTTTGTAGATCTACTCTAAACGTAGAAAGTTTTAATTGTTTAACTTACATAATAAACCTTGCTTTCTGGGCATACGTTATACAAACTCTCTATAAAAACGAAGATTTTAATTAACATAAATTTGTATGTATTTGATGTTAGGAAAAATGTTTCTTAATACTTTTAAGAATATGGCACATATCAATGATACTAAAAATAGTAATAAATTAGAATTACCACTGTATAGATTACAAAACTACGAGATACCACAAATATATAGGTTTATTTTAGTTGTGTAATAGTCTTTCCATTTCATGAAAAATTCTGTCAGAAAAAACAGGTTGCAGAAGTTGTTCATAACTTGCTGCTTAGAAACACTTTATAATAAATTGGAAGAATATTACATAAATATTAGAGATATGAAATTATGGTTAACAAACATAATTGTTATCTTGAATTTTTCTCTGGAAAGAGTTGTGTCTAAAAAAGAAATGTACCTTTTTAGATATTAAATATGATAATGAAAGAATAACTAAAGTATATATAAATAACATATGCATATAAAACAACATAACAAATTTTTATTAGAACGTATATTTAACATGCTGAAGGTAAACTGACTTGTTATTGTCATATACTGCACTGTTAATGAAAAGTGACAGTGTCATCCCTAAAATCCACAAACAACAATATTGTAGAAGCTCTTAATATGTGATGAAAATTTTGAAATAAACTACTTACAAACTCTCCTCTGACTTGCTCTTGCGTCTACTTTTTGGTTTTGGAACAACTGGCTTCATCTTCTTCATTTTGTAAAGGGTTATTTTTAGCAATGTATGACCTGCAAACATATTAATGTAAAGTAAAATTAAAAACAAATATTTTTATGTTTACACCTTTTAAGGTGAGTTATTTTCAAAATGATACCAAGAAAAGCATAATATAATCAAACCCTACAATATTCACTATAGAAAAGTAAAGTTAATGTCATATGACCTTGCTTATTAGGACTTAAAAGAGAACATAGATGTAGAAAAGTTTATATTAGCTTGCACATTTAGGGTAGGGTACGATAAGCGGACCTGGTTATTTATATCGAAGAATGTAATCATCAATACCTAATATACACATCTCAAATCCTAGACTATCAATCGGTATAAAAGTATATATAGTCGTCAATAGCAATCATATTTTTTAAATTAAAATATGAATTTAATATTTACAGTGATCGAACAAATTATTATAACCAAAGTTAGGAAAACTGAAGACGACCATATTTGCTCCTCTCACAGTTACAGTTGTTTACTTCCCACAAATTTCACATAATGGGGTTTTCAGTACGAGTCCAACATGTTGAAGCCACGAAACACATGTCTTATCTTTCAAAGCAACTTCGTGTAGTTTTCTAAAATTGACTGCCATTTTTAATAATCAAAAATGTTACTTATCTAAAATTGAAATATTACTTTACGTGTATTATTTGAAAGTGTTTACAGCTGTTTATATAGATTATTTAAGTTAACTGTTCAAAATAATGAATCAGTACGGTATCGAGTCTAATATCTAATATCGGTTGTCAATTTCGATATAAAAAACTGGGTCCGCTTATCGTACCATACCCCACATTTATATAAAACTAACTTTATTTTTAAAATTTAACTGAAGGGAATCTGAAATATTTTTGTAGCCTATTTTTATAGACAAAGGACAAGTAATGCACTTTATACATCACTTTGTTTGAAAATTTTATACAGGCTACCGAGCCGCATCGATTTAAACAGTCATCCCCTGCAGTATATTAGACTTATCAATCTACCCTTGCACCTCAGTATCTTGATATTTGTGGTTAGTGATGTGCCACTTCTGGAACATCCACATGATCGCTCAGATTTAAGTGAACCATCGGTTTTTGGTATACCCAGTGTAGGTTCAACCAGCCAGAAGTAAACCCTCCTGGACTAATTATGTTGTGGTCAAACTATTAAAGGATGCTGCACGTTACCATCAAAGGGAATCACTACGTCCTGGGTAAAATACTTTCTGAAGTTATAATAGATCATAAAACTAAAGAGATAAATACCAATATAATCAGGGTACTATAATCTTTCCCTGGTTATTGATACATAACATGTATTGACTTACAAATAACTAAATGAAAATGCATTTAACATAGTTTTTAAATAGGATAACCCTTGTTCAAATGACAGGCCATTTGCAATTCAGGGCACTTTTTTAAAATGCCCTTTGAAGGACTTTTGGGTACACCTTGGATTAAAAGACAAATGATATCAATTTGATGACTTTCATAAAGTTACAATTATAGGATTTTGAAACTGACAGTCATATTATATTAACAGTAAATAATGTAATCAAGTGGAAATAAACAAGACCAACTCACCAGAATTCAGGATATCCTCTCCCTAACACTATTAATAATTGTTTGTAATTTCTAATAACAAGTAATTATGAGAAAAGAGTTACAAATCAAAGTAATAGACTAAATATTTGTAAGGTTAGGCTTTACCATCATTAAAACAACAAACCATTGTACAATATGATGCAAGATAAGTAAATTTTAGTAGGGATAGCCGAATGTTGGTATTTAATAATTACTAGCTTTTCGTAATTATTATCCTTAGCCTAGATTTTTAATTTTTAAAAGTAACCAATACACAGAAATGAACAGGTGATTCAGCCTTGAGCCTATTGGGAACAGAGTATAGCCTTTTGTTTATAAAGGGTATCCAACCAAACGATTTCGTTCAAGCGCCAAATTTGTTTTAAATAACTGTATATTTTTATTTGCCAACTTGCCGGTTTATAACTATTCATGAAGCTCCAAGCTACACGAGGAATAAGTAAATTTGTATTTACAATCTGTGAATAAGGAAAACATAATATATTATATAATAATGGTTAGTTATAAACCAGTGATTAAAACTTAAAAATAACATTGAAAAAGAATTGAAATAAAAACACAATTGGAAAGACATGGAGTCTACTGTAACGATAACGTAAATTTAGAAGTCCATTCCTTTCAGTTTATATTTATTATTACTATTGTCTGGTAAATTCACAGCTAAGTGCATATCAAGATTTAGTAGTTTTAACAAATATTTCTCACTAAATTAGGAAATTTTATAATTATGAAAGGAATTTCAGTGTCTCTAGGAATAACTCTGTTTTAATGTAAGAAGAACTGAAGAACCTTTTACAATCTGTTTTAGGATTTTCGATTAGATGTGCTGGACATAAGGTGTAAAAAAAGAGTGGAAAGTCAATGTTAAAATTCTGTGACAAGATAAATGTAAAAACAGCATTTAAATTATCCAAATATAATAAACAGTAACACCGAAATAATAAGCACCATTAACAGCCATTTTGCATTGAATTATGACCTCTTGATCCCATATTGTGCGTGCGCCATGTGAGACGTATATCTAGAAGAATCCCTCAGTATTTTGTACTATTCCGATGAGGGAGTTCTGTATTGTTAGAAGCGGGTTATAAGTAGTAAAGGTAGGCAATTCTCTGGTTTGAGGGTCAAAAACATGTGGGCAGACTGTTACATTCACCTCCATTTTCCAACATGTATATCAGCAGATAATGTGAACAATGTAGTTTGTAATGTTCTGAAGCTTGAACTTGGTCATGATTAGAGGTTGATACTGCTGTATCGTCAGCAAAAGCTGCAGTTGTCGGTTCTGGGTGGGTTGGCATGAGCTCTTTAAAACGTGTACAACAAAGAGCCTAATATGATATCCTGAGGAACACCCGATCCAATTTATTTAAATATGAAATTACGTAATAAAAATTGATCTGAAAATGTTTGTTTTGTAAGTAATAATAAGTGTGAAGAAAAAGCTGTTTTTAATTTTAAACAACAGTGGCTGTTGCCAGACCTTGTCAAGCTTTTTACATCGTATTGGTAGAAGACTGATTAGTCTATACGATGCAACTGGAGTAAAAAAGGTTTACTGTTTTATGCACGACTACGATTTGGGCAAAATTCCATTGAAATGGGAGATAATCAACTCTAAAAACTGTATGAAATAGTATAGTACAGAAAATCACTGCTTTTCTCGGTAGCTCCTTCAACGCTATCCTTGTTACAAAATCCTGGAGGTTTTACGATTCAATTCATCAATATACTTTCTCACGTATGTTTAAATTATCTAACGGGATTGTAAGTTGGTTAGATGAATCAAGACATTCTTGTATTAATGGACTAACATCGTAGTTTTAATCGACAGATTTAGGCTTGAAGACATCTAAATCGGGTGTTTCCGTTGTTCTAGCTGTACCCTATGGTGCTATGCAACCAGTGTCAACGAGGCGGATGGTACCGAGTAAAAGGTGTCGTTCACAAAGCTTCCAGAAACCGGGTGATCTCCTGGAGTAAGTCAGCCTTACCTGACGATACGGGGCTCTGGCCGGGTGGACAGTCTATCCTTAAATACTCGTGTGTATATTATAAAAGAAACAAAACCATTTTACTACCTTCTTCACACAGTGGTACTTTTGTGTCTTAAAACTCTACGCGTCCACTGGTATTGCTCATTCTGTGAATGAAACTCTACAATTGACCGAGACTCGTGTTGCAGAAAACGCAACCAATCTTTCCGAAAGGAAGGAGCTCGCACTCCTCCAAACAACTCTCGCCCTAGGCTATTCCTTTGAGCTTTCAAATGGGCATACTTAAAGTAATTAGGCAAAGGATCCTACCAGCCAAATGAAGTCATCAAGGAAATTCTCGCTTCTAAAGGCATCAAATGGACTCCATGGAATACTCGGCAACGAGGTCTAAATCTATGAAGTGCCACAGAAAATATAGAAGAACCCTCGGTAGGCTCCAACGGTTCATGCAGTTTTGGAAGACTAGATTTGATATTTCTACAGTCCCCCTTCAATTAACAGGACTAGTACCATTAAAAAACTCAACGATTAAAAAAATAAACGTTACCCAATGCATCTACTTCGAGCACGTCGTATAGAGAGACTGTCACATTCAGAATGACGATAATCTTGAAAGAATATTTCAGCATGAGGATTTCAAGAAGCAAGGATAGAAGAGCGGGGATTTTCTTATAGACAAGTTCTCAAAGCTGGCTCAAGGCTTAACATTTGAGAATCGAGTTCCTAACTTGGAGAGTAAGCTCTTGTTTTGAACTGTTGGAGTGAGGCCACAGGCAGTTGCTGGAGACAACTGTTGTAAACTTGATGATGTTGAGCTAATTTTTGGTGACAGAAAGGACATTCTGAGGACCACAAGTTATCCTCGGGATTCAAGGCTCTCAGGACGTGATCCAGACTCGATCTGCTCCATACCCGAAACTTTGAGCTTCAGGTTTGTGATCTCCACACCAAGGCGGATACAAAAGTTTGCACTTGTGTTTTTCTGGTCAACGATACTGCTCTAGGGACTATTAGGACAACTCAGTACAAGATGCCTCATGCTGTTCATCTTGGGCAAGCATGACAATACTGAAGATCCTTTAGATAAATATTCAGCACAGCAAGGCAGCCCTGCCTCCTTCTGTTGCTGTTTAAATAGAGGAAACTTTGACCTAGATTTCTGGTGGACTAAACGGGTTATAAATTCTAATATTATTTACCTAGGCTTTGTACCCAATGATATAAATGATATTAAAGTTTGAAATTGAACTAATATTTTTCCTTTGGTTGAGCATTATTCAAGGAACACCACAATCATCCTTGTCGACGGGACTGTTAGGATGAGCTTGGTTGTTAGCTCCACTTATTTTCTCTACAACTCTGAAGCGCTTCCTCCAACTAGCAGATTGAGACGTCTGGAAAACGTCAAGAGCTGTTTGTGGTCTGTGTCACAAACTCCAATTACCACCTTTAGAGAAGCTCTGATTGTAACCGGAGAGACGAATCATTATTTAGGTGAAGCCTACCTTTGTTAATAAGATTAGACATTAAGTCATCGATATCATCTTTGAGCCACTTTGGATTATAGATCTGATTGTTGGCAAGTCCCTGACGAACATTCTCTCTCAGATCAGGGGTACATTCAGTTGAGATTTAGTCATCATTTGCCCCAATGCAGAAGTCCTACCAGCACTAACTGGATGTCATTTAAGGATCAGCTTGTGGCTACGTGCATTGTAGGATCGAAAACTTCTTAGAATTGGAAATCCCGGCCTCATCTTTGAGTAAAAGCATTTTAAGTTGTTTTCACGAGAACTGTCCTCTAAGAACAAAAAAGCAGCTATACGTGACTAGCTGGTGGTACAAGAACCCTAGTGGACTACATTACTATGTGAGACGGCTATTCAGTAGCTGTAAAAAATCAGGTGTTTGGGAAGCTTGCAGTGCTTTTCTCACCAAATATAAAAATGGCACCAAGAAGGCTAAACGCGATTCCAAGAGACCCTTAATTCACAGTTTGGAAAGTACAAGGAATACAGCTAGGCTTTACCAGCATATGACCTAAAGCCAAATTATCCTGAGGGGTCCTTAAAGAACTCTCAAGGGCAACATATAAGCTCAGCGAGGGAGATTCTCAAACTTATCATGAAGAATCACTTCCAAAGTGGAAACCAGACCTGGTGCCGCTAATTTTAGTAAGATTAGATCAAGGGCAAGTGTTGAGAGTTAGAAGAAAGTCAGAAAAAATGGTTACATATTCAAAGGTCAAATGGGAAATTGGTAAATTAAACCATACAAGTCACTTGGGAATGATGGAATCTTCCTTTCTTAAGTGTAGAAGAGCCCGTAACTTCTGTTTAAACATCGCTATAAGCTCATTCAGGGATAATGTTTTTATGAGCACCGAACAGTTAGCCGTGTCCAATATATAAGTATAACATACTTTAATATTATAATAACGTATATACGAAACACTAATAGAATTATTATTTAAAAACAACCTATACAAAACAGTTAAATCAGACATACTGGCACAAATCTCTACTAAGGCTCTCAAATAAACGGTACTAAATTTTTTTTTAAATTCATCGTTGCATCACTATAGAGACAAGATAGAATTTTTATTGACTTTCTGCGCATCGCAGTTTGGATACCACTGCCTGTGGCTGTCTAAACAGTCAAAGTCATAAGCCATTAAATGTTATATATCATAAATCTATTTTTCACCACCATGTTAGCGTTACGGGCATAAAATTACTACGTTCCATACATAGTCGATTATTTATTATTTACACATCCTTAGACATATACTTAGATCTATACAAATGGGGCCTCAGCTTTTTATCAATTACATAAATGGTATTGCAGAGGCCATCCCGGAGAATGACCTCATTATGTTTGCTAATAACATCACAATCACAGTTAGTTTATAGCCTTGAAGTCACTGCATTTACAAAAAAATTACATGAATTAATCTTTCGCAAACAATTTCTTGAAATAATACATTTGTATTCAAACCTATTCAAAATGCTTTACAAAATTAAAAATTCCAACCCTGTCCATGAAACTCAGATTGATGTCACTCACTCGGTCGACTTTCAGGGGGATAAGGTTGAACGAGTGTATCGATTGAAGTAAGCAGTTAATTAAGAACGAGTCTAGGCTAATAAGGGGCATTTCGTCTTACGCAGCCTTAAAGGGCTAAAAAACTTGGCCCGAATAAAATTTCACAATTTCCTTCTGCTTGCTCGAATCCCACATTTCTTGTTAATATATATATATATATATATTTATATTTATATTTACAACTGCCGAGGAAGTAGCTTATAATCGTTTATAAAAGTTTTCTCTTGTCGGAAAATCTTCAATTTTGCAATCTAACAACGGAAGGGAGTTTTCCAAAAAATATTGATTTAGTCTAAAAACATTTTAGCCTACAATATATCGAAAATATGCTTTATGCTTGAATTCAAGATGAAGGAATTGACCGTTGGAGTTAAGGATTGCGGTTCGTTCAACTAATTAAAAAGAGAGCCTTCCTTTCTGGAATCAAGAGAACTCCCTACGAAGCCCTCTTCGGTAGTAAATTAAAAGTACTCCATCATCCCTGCCAGAAGATATTTTAGATGAATTTCAGGATGAAGAAGATTTAGAAAGAGTTGAGAAGAATGTATAATCAACAACAGAAGATTTTAAAAAGAGTTGAACATATTCAATCAACAACAGAAAATATAGAACACCAGGAAAATCAGGACGATATCTCATCTCCCACACAAGAAATAGAAATCATTGAAGATACCAATGATTTGATTTTAACTGGTCATTAAGAAGAACATACATACAGAAGGGCATCATCTAGCCCTTTAAACATCTGTTTCGATGTCAACAACGATCAGAAGACGTGCTCTATGTGTTTGGGCGACATTCATATCGCGTGTGGTCATTCCAACCTAATACATGACATAAACGAAAATAAAGCATGTGAGGTAATCGTACTATGCCCTCTATGTTTTAGAGCCGATAACGTAGACGTGGAGTGAAAAAGATTGTTTAGAAATTCAGGCTAAAAAGATTAAAGTTGATTCTGACAAAAATGGATTTGGTTGCAAAAGGAGCTACTGTTAGAGTTCCGATCCAAGATGCTGACAAAGGAAAAGGAGACCTGAGAAACGTCTTAGCAGTTGTGATGGAAGTGACGAATGATGGTTTTTATAAACTTGGAACTGCCAATGGAAAATTAAAAACAACTGTACGCAGGGTCACAGTTCTCGGTGTGTGAGAAATGTTTTATCAGTATTGAAAATGTCACTGATAAGGAAACCGGACTTCGGACCGTAGCAGCAGTCCAGTCTTCAGGAAGCGGTCAAGGTTTCATAAAGTGCAGTTGCGAAACAAAGTGTACAACAAAACAATTTACTTATGTAAATAACAACATACAGTATAACTCAAAATGCCGTGGTTCAATTACATCCTGTATTAAGTAAATTGAGGTATATAATTTCTTTTTGTATAATTTTTGTACTCAGTAAATAATTTTGCACTGAATCTGTTTATACTAACACTTTGCCCAAGGATCCATAGGCATTGTATGAAATGACTAGGCATAATACACAATACCTAGGCAAAGTGAATAATAATACAACCTTGATTATTCATTTCAGATATTCACACACACACGCGCACACGCACACGCACACACACAGACACACACACACGCACGCACACACACACATTTCAAGTGCCTCCTCAAACGGTTACAAAGATCTTTTTATAATATAGGAATTTACATTTTTGAAGTCTCTTTTCGCATAAAATTTCACACAACGGAATATTTAAATAGCACTAATACACACAACACTAGACATAAAAATAGGCTAAACATTTATGAAAAAATCGAAGTTTTGTCCATTGAAATCTAATCAATCCAAAGAAATTCAAATCCATTTAAATATTTGTTTCTTTTCAAAAACATATTTTATAGTTTAAAAGAATTGTTTTAAAAGCCAACCAGGGTGCTCCCTGTCTCCTAACACCCTTCCACTACCCTAATTTGGAGTAAGAATGTCTGCTAAGGCACGTTGACATGTCCAGCATCGCGCAGATCAACTGGGTGCACTATCAATCAAGTATATTGTAGATGTATTTGTTATTTTCTATACGCATGGCACCTAAGTGAACGTATTTATGGCCGTATCACACGTAATACAGTTTTATTAAAATCATGATTAAAATGAGTTATTGTATAACGATCTATTTAGACTTATAATTCGATTACAGTATATATTACATTTTAGACATGAGCTATTATGCACGTGAACGATTTTATGATTAGCTTTAGCTCTCTCTTTTTGAAACGTATCCTGAGTTGAGTTGTATATTTACTTCTGTGTTCAGATATTTATATTATAAAATTATACTTTTGTTTTGCAGCATAATACAACCACAAATATTAGAATGATTCTGCATGGTTGTATACCTTAAGCCTGCCACAAAAGTAGAAAATCTGATTGAATAAAACCTAATAGATAGCGACTGACGACTGTTAGTTGTTGACACTCGGCTGTCATGTTTTGACGTTTACTTAGGTTCGTGTTAGTTTTCAATTTTTGATATAGTCAAGTGAACCTAATTTATTTTTATTTCTTATTATTTACTATTCATTGTTTTATGGATCAAAACTAAACGTTTTATTGGTTTATTTCAAAAACAGCTGGAAATATACAATATGGGAAGGTCTAGGTTAGAAACGAACTTTCGAAGATTACTAGCAAGATGTGAAATAATGGCAAAAGAATATTCTTCAGATGATTGGAGATTGGAAAAAGTATGTGTTTGGTGACCACTAGGCTTTGAGAGTTAATCGATTTTCCATGATTAAATAAAAAAAATGTAGATAGTTTCTTATGTTGTGTAATGACATATTTTACTCCATACTTATTTTCCCCTTTAGAGGATTACCATGACTACCCATTTGGTAATGAAACTTAGAGCTGGAGTAACAAAATATGAGCTATGCTTTTATTAAGCGTTGTATCACCAGGCTGGTGTGTGAACCTCTAGAGCCACTGACATGGGTGGATGCATAGACTTCCTGGCATGCTGGATGTTTGTCGCTGGACTACCACATTAATTTGTTAAATTTTACAAATAATCAGGCTGCAGTATAATAAGCAGCCACCAGCACAATCGGATGATAATTATCGAATGATATCAAATCATCGATATTCATGACCATCCAAGGGACTGAAAGCAAAATTTTGGACTAAATAATGTAATAGATATTTCAAAGAACAATATGGTTTTGATAGTTTTCAATCTTAGAAATTAATGTATAAATATTATACTAAAAGTATAATAAATAGTTAATATAATTACAATAAAACAATAACATTTACTTGACTTATGTATTTTCAAGGATAAACGTTACTGTTTGTTAAACAAAGGAGACGCATACCGCACTGTTCTTGCCACCAGTAGTCAATAACAAAATATATCATTTTAAGTTTTAATTTATTTCCAAGCACATTTGAATAAATGTTGAATGATGATGTTGAATTGAATTAAGTTTTTGAGTTTTAGATTTTTAAAATGTTATTATAGAGAAGCTATATTTTTATATGTAGTGAAATAAATTTTTGTTTTAATTGAATAAAATAACTTAACTGTATTTAAAGTACTCTTGAGCCACGTAGTACTATTACTTTACAGGCTAGACGTGTTTGGAAAGCCAATCTGTAATCTTATTTTTGCATGTACTGATACCATTTAAACTACATTAATTTACTATAAAGTTATAATTAGTTTGGTTCCAACTAAAATAGTATATAATTTTAATCATCCTAACAATACCAAACCTTGGATGTTTAAAAGTCTTCTCCAGTGCGTTTTTAGGTACATAATGTTTGTTCTGGCTTTACTTGTAGCGAAACACTATCTGATTCTCATCTTTGATCCTGGTTTTCATCTCCTCATTACAAACTGGACACCTTGGATTTAAAGGAGCTGGTTCCTTTTCTTGCAGCCATTTAAAACACTGCTCAGTGTTTATAAAAACATTTTGAGCCAATATATGTATATTGATCGCCATTGTTCTTGTCGTTCTCATTAGCCTTCTCCTACATAAACGAAATAACAACAGTTGGTAATGACGTCACTAGCAACAGCTGGTAATGGCATCACTAGTGTAAATAAAGAAAGCTGGCAATACTAAATTATGAATACAAATGTATTTGTCAGTATCAATATTTCAAAATCGATAATCATCATCCGATTGGATTGGTGGCTGCTTATTATACTGTAGCACATAATCACGTGCCTTTCCATTAATTTTTAAGAGTAGAAAGATGATTTTAGTACTGTTTTGACATAGACTGTAATTTATATTTTAAATTTAGGTATCTTTTTTAAAGTTTAAATTTTATAAGACTCATATGATTTTATTTTGAATAGTCCTACTGCTATAGAATTATTTGTCTATATTATTAAAAGAACTTCTTGATTTTTGTTCAGCAGTACTTAAAACTATTTTTATATACATATTGGGTATCAATCAAATCCCTTATATTCTAATTTATTGTGCCTGTTGTATATTTGAAATTGTCTTATGACATTATAGAATCGATTTATTTAAACTTTAACCAGCTGGATACTAAAACACGTGTTCCTCAGGCAACTATACTCAGTCCATCAACCAACTTAACCCTTTCACTGCCAATACCCGGTTTTCCAAACATGATACATAAACTGCCAGCATCCAGTTTTAAACGAGAATTTGTAAAAATAATTATGAAATAAACTGTCACATTAGAAGTTTTTCAATGTGTGCTTCATATTTGTAATAAATTATACTACCCTACTATTTTTTAGAGTAATTTTTTTGGTTATAAGGAAATAAAACTATTAATGACAATACATAGCATAATGTTGACCATGCAACTCATACACTGGCGTTATTAATATGTTAACTTTCATATTAATCAGTATAACAGTTTATAATGACTAGATGAGAGAGATAAAGCACACATGGTAGACAAAAACAGCTATTTTCCTGAAATGTAGTTGGAGGGAGACGGGCCAGAGGTTGCAGTTATTGCAGTCAAGGTAGAAATTAGGAAACCTTAACACTCCTGCGACCTAGCGGTCTGAATGTGTGTTATTGTTACATATCCATCCTCAAGTCGAGATATAAAATGAGCGAGGTCTAATACAAATCAAAATATCCTATCAAAATTGGGAGTAATAATCTGTAGTGTGCTTCAGAAATCAATTCTGAGTCCACTAGTTTTTAAAGTTACATGAATAACATTTCTCAAATAATTGCATAAAATAACCTCTTTGTGTTTTGCAGATGATGCGACAATTGAAATAATGAAAATGAAAATGAAATAATGATTTATTCCAGCATTTTTTTTACATATAAAAAAGAACAAAAACTCTTTCTACGGAATAAGAACTGGCCACGTTTACAAGTATTGCGGCCAGATTGCCAAAAAAGAATAACAACAAAAAAGCTAGAGTCCAGATTTTTCAATTGAATGACACAGAGCCGCTCACTGTGACGTCTGTTCTTTGTATCACACTACAAATACATTAAATTATACAGCCACCATTACACTGTTATATTTAATAAAGCAATACAATTAATAATTTTAAAAAAATATCAAAAACTATTTTAGCAATAATAAAGTTTTAAATTTTATTGTTCTAAATTACAATAATTAAAAATAATTACAAATTACTCAAAGAAAACAACCATATTTTTACCTTAAAGCTAAAAGTTCTTAGTCCTACCGATTCTTTTATTGACAAGGGTAGCTTATTAAAAAACGTAGGGCCACTATGACGAAATGAACATTTAAACGACGATTTATATACTTTTGGAGTTCTAAATATTCTGACGATTTATATTACGCGTTATTTAAATATAAAAGATCAGTAGTTCCAGTATTGCCGCTTCTCTGGTTAAATAATCTAAGAACTTTATAGATATAAGTATGCTGAATGGGAAAAATGTTTAACTCCATAAACAAAGGAAAAGAACTGTCACGGATTTTTTTTCTTAATATAATTCGTAAAAAAAGTGATTTTGAACGACACGCAATTTTTGAATTAGATATTTATATGCACCACCCCAACACACCACCCCATATTGTAGTCTGGAGTCAACTAAGGCAAAATACAATGTTCTTAATAAATGTGTAGAGCAGAAATTTCTTAGAAAGTAAAATTTTCTTACCGAAGATTTAAGTGTTTTATGTAAAGAATTTATATGTTTTTCCCAGTTAAGTTTTTCATCTAAAAACTATCCCAAGATATTTGAATTCCTTCTCTTTATTAATGGTCTCACAATTACAGTTAATCTCACAAGAACAATTGATATGATACTTTAAACTAGAAAAAAAATTGAAACCTTTAAAAATCAAAATTTACATATTTTGTCTTGCTAACATTTATTTGCATTGAATTTAATTCACACCAATTTCTTAATTTATGCAGATCGTCATTTAGAATTTCAGAAAGTGTTTCAATATTTCTATGGCAGTAAAAAAGTGCAATGTCATCAGCAAAAGCATTTGGTTTTCCATTGAGGTTTAACTCCAGCAAATCGTTAATAAAAACCAAAAAAAGAGTCGCTGAGATGACAGAACCCTGAGGAACACCTAGCTTTAACCGGTAACGCTGAGCTGAGACATTCACCCACACGAACACGCTGCTCACGACCAAAAAGAAAACTACGAAACCATTTAAGCGCAATCCCTCTCACACCTGCGGCCTCCAACTTGCGAAGCAAAAGTCTCGTGGTTTACTAGGTCAAACGCTTTTTTAAAATCGATAAATAAAACAGTAGATTTATTTCCTTCGTTCATGCTATCATATATCAAGTCAGTTAAACACACGAGCGCATCTTCAGTGGATCTACCTTTCCTGAAACCGTACTGATTAGTACTGAAAAAATTTATGTTATTGAGATATTTAATAAGTCTTATTTTCATTAACTTCTCAAAAATCTTTGAAAAATACAGATAACAGACTAATTGGACGCAGATTATCTAATTTTAAAGATGACACTTTTTTGAAAATAGGAATCACTGTACTTACTTTTAACTTATCTGGAAATACACCAGTACAAAAAACTTAAATTTTACGATATGTGCTAAAATGGGAGATATTATCTCAGAGATGTGTTTTAACGAGTGAAGTATTAATATTATCAAAACCAGAAGACTTTTTATTTTTTAAACTATTGATAATTTCCTTTATTTCTGTCACTGAAGTTGGTGTGAAACGAAAAAAGACGTCAACCTATTGTTAAGAAACAGACCCTCCTCATTAACCCTGCATTCCTGAACTGATTGTATGGTAGTAAGATATTTGTTTATTTGCTCCGCAACGATGATCGGATCAGTTATCAAAACTCCGTTATCTAACTCAACTCGGTCAACATTCTTATCTTTACATACTCCAGTTAGATCATTAACTATCTTCCATTGTTGGGCTGAGTCACCTTGACAACTTAGGAATTTATTAGAATAATACGTATTTTTTACCACATTTATTTCTTCCTTTAAATTATTACAAAAATTTTTATAAAATTGAGCAAAGTTTGTGTCATAAGGCCTCCTTTTAAATACTTTATACAATCTTTTTTTACGTTCAAACTTTTTTATTAACGAAATATTTTATCCAAGGACTTTTTATTTTTGCTTTGTCTAACTTGTTACCATGACTAACAAACTTTTTACTACTAGACAGCACTTCACATAACTTATCATGAAAACTATTAAAACACTCATTGGCATCATTAATAATTAATAGGTCGTTGAAATTAATGTTTAATAACTTTTGCTTTACCAACTCAAAATCAAAGTACACTTTAGCAGTTTTAGCTCCTACAATTCCAGTATCTACGATCTCATTACTATTTATTTTTAATCCAAGCAAACAATGGTCAGTCAAATCAGTGTCAAAAACGGCCGACTCAAAAAGTGATAAATTACGGTGTCTTACAAATATGTGGTCCAAACATGTTTTAGTATGCGTAGGCAAGTCAATAAATTGTGTGAAACCCAAACCACTTAGCATTGTTAAATAATTCAGAGCAATTTGACTTCTGTCTAATAAGTCGAGGTTTATATCACCTATCAGTATACAATTACTTGATAAATTAGAAAACAAATTAGTAAACTCTTCAATAAAGTTCTTTTTTTCGTAACTTTGTAATCTATATAGACAAATAAGATTAAAAAACATTTTATTGCAATTTAATTTTAAAACTAAAGAATCGGCAGTTACCATACTAAAATTTAAATTTGTTACTTTTAAGACATTGGATACAAAACAAATTACACCTCCAGACCTGTATGTATCATTACAACAATGAAAAGTATTATAACCTTTTATGGCAAATAAATCTACCTCGTCACTATTGATCCATGTTTCACAGAGAACTATAATACTTATACTAGTTTTAATTTGGTTTATTTCTAGTAAAAAACTATTGAAATTTTTTCTTAAACTTCTGATATTTGCATAAATTATATTTATACTTTTATTTTTATTATCGGGATTAAAAAAACTATTTAAAGAATAAGAAAATTTTGACATTGGCCTACTTATCATACAAGATTGTCTTTAAGCAAAGATTATTAATACAAATTTTCAAAACTATAATAAAATAACTTAACATAACTTGTTTTATAATGCTCACTTACTAAACCAGATTGTCAATGTCCATGTATGATAAGATCTTCTTGACAGGGTCTCCCTCAGCTTTCCTCGCAAAGAAACTTGCTATCGCGACTCCAGGCAAACGTATATCCGATCTCCCTGCATTTCTTCTTCAAACTTGCCAGAAACTTTTTGTTTTCCGGTGACAAGTGGTCGCTGATGTACACTCGCTGTGCCGGAAACCGCTGATTTACCTCCCGAGCAACAAGTGACCTCTTTTTCCGGTATGCGTTGAGCCACTCAGCCTTCCTCTCCCTGTCCGTGAACTGGATGATCAGCGCAGGATCCCTGTTGAGTCCATAGGATGGCACCCGGTGCGCGATGGCGACGTCGCTTTCCTGCACCTGCACTCCTATAGCCGCACCCACGTCCTTCACCAGGTCTTTGACGCTCTCCTCTCTTGTAGATGGCAGACCGCTGACTTCAACATTGTTCACATGGGTATACTGCTCAAGATTTCTCATCCTATCCCTCAGGTCCAGAACTTCTTTTGTGAGAGATTTGTTCTTAGTTTTTAAAAGTTCGTTTTCCTTCTTTAATTCAGCAAACTGCAAAGTAATTTGCTCCATTAACTTGTTGGAAGCATCGATTTTATCCGACACAAACTGAACAGAGGCTGATAGGTCGGTCATCTCAGACTTGAAGGAATTCATCTCAGTAAAAACGTCCTTTTTAAAACCTTCTATTACCTGAATTAGGAAGTCCTTAGTAAGAACATCAGCAGACGAAGAGCCAGAAGTAACAATGTTCTGAAAAGAGTCACCTCTACAGTCCTTGCACTTGTAGTCCCTCGTCGACCTCGTCCTCTTTGCCTCGAGATCGTCCTTTATGCAGTCAGCATGAAACACAAAGCCACACACTCCTACACATTTCACATCATTCTTGTCACTTGAAGATTTTTTACAGACGCCACAGATTGCCATAGCTAATAATACTTATAAAAAATCACTTTCAGCTATGAACAAACACGCACGACACGATAAGAGCTGCACGTGTGCAGTACGACCTTGAACTTGGTACGGAGTGATAGAGTAGAGCTCTTATCGGCTCGACTGACTGAGCTGGACTGTCACCAATTGTCACCAAGCTCAACGGAACAATTGTCAATTGATGCAATAGTCTAAATAAACCAAGCAGCCCAGTTGTTCTCTAAAATAAATTGAAACTAAATCCTACCTCAACAAATTTTATGTGTATTTTGACCTATCAGACAAAATTCAAAATTATAAAAAAATATCAATTTTACAAATTGGAGAAGATACTAAGTAAAGTCAATCCAACCATGTGAATTTGTTATGATTCAGACTGGACCATGGATTGGACTGAAATGAGTAGTTGTAAAAGATTGAGGAAAACTAGTAAAGGGAATATTCATTTTGCGGAATCTCAGTAAAATATAGAAACCTAGACATTTTCAGAGTCGTTTATCAAAGCTTGTTTAAGTCACACATTTCCAACTCAGTGATATTGTAGGGAATATCTGAGTTGAATCTGCAGTCGAAGCATTGAGTCATTCTTAGCCTGCCTCCAGGAATTCATTTACTAGTCTAGAACTGTTAAAAGTCTCAGGTCTTTATATTTACGAAGTTTCCATGTACATTCCATTAAAATCCCTGGAATTAAATAACGTAAAACATAAAATATAGGTAGGAATATTTATAGTGAACAACACAATTTTTAGTCCAGGAATAAAACATTTTCCCAACATTTGCCCCCCAGTATTAAATTATTGAAAGAGTTGGAAAAATTGAGTAGTAATAAAAAAAAAACATTTTAAAAAAGCAGCAAATTCTTTAACAGATTTTTGTGATTAGATTGAATATTTAGATAAATATTGCCCTGTGTGTATCTTTAGATCAATTTTTGTGTTGTGTTTAAGGATGTCCACATCCCTTACTAAGTTTACACATAGTTTTAGACGATTTAAGCTCTTTGCATTAAATAACTATGACACAAATTTTCCAATAAGTCCTTGATATCTGTAAATTTTAATTGCAATTTCTTTGTTTCAGTTTATCAGCACATTAGAAAGAAATGTTGATTGAGCTGGAAAAAACTCACACGTAAGTTTATTGAACTAACTTGAAAGACAAAATCAAGAAGTATAATGACATAGTTTTAATTTTAATATATGATTTTATTTTCATCCATGTAATTTTCATATTTATAGGGCTGGTAAACAGCAATAGTTTTTAAGACAATGCCGTATGTACCACATTAAGCAATTTTTTGTTGTGAGAATAATTAGTAATTAAAGTGGCCCATCACTGAAAACTTTCTGTCATATCAATGAGTAAGCTTGAGTGGTGTAGAAGTCTTCATGAGAGTACAGGTATTTCAGCCAAACTTTTCCATGTATTACATATCTTTAAAGAAATAATAATGCTGGGCTGTTATTAATAACACATGTTTTTGCTTTGATTGTTTCACTCTGTATATCAAACATTTACTAAAAATTATGTTACAATGACTATTTTGTCTTACAAGAGAGTATGTAAATAAAACAGGTTCTCTTTACACTTGTTATAGTCTAATTGGTTACTACTCTTTAGAGATTTGTCTGCCTAGTAAAATTATATCCGGTGACTGTGAAATGATCCTTTAATCCTCTTTGGGGTAATTTACCGAGAGGACAAGTGCTGACTCTTCCATTTCTTATAGTACGAAATATGAATGTATTGACTTGATTGAAACACCACTTGAAATATTAGGAGATATACTAATGTTAACTATCTTTTCCTTCTTTAGCTGTTTTGGAAAGTTTGTTTTTTGACTTGGCTAGCAAACATAATTTCCATTGCGTTTATTTTGTAATTTATGGTGTAATATCATAATTTTGGCTTTATTTATGACAAGTGTTGCCCCATTGAGAAGGGGGACGTGTCCCGGTGATTACAATATTGTAGTGCACGTGATTAAAGTTTAGTAAATTAAATTATCTTTGAAATTTTAGTTATAAATATTATTATACTATATAGGTATAAATTGAACTTTTTATTTAGACGATTTATTAGCATGTAAGTTTGGCATAATGGCTATTGTTAAGAATATTTGACAATTCATTGAGAAACAAATGATATATACATGATATGCTCTTACTTGTATTTTTATTTTTACAATTAGAGTTATCTGAAACATAATAAAATTGTATCTAAAAATTATAAATAGATTCTTACAAAACAATAAAAAAGGCCTGCCATCAGGAGTGAAATGGCTGCCACAAGAAGGATTTATGTAATAACAAATATTCTGACCCTGACTAAACTTTTTTGGTCACATTGGTTTGTTAAACGAGGTGTGTCCAAAAAATATCCGACCTTGACGTCTGGCATGAACTGACGTTACTCTGCGGCAACGGCAGTCTGGTCCCCTTCAAAGTACTCCCCTCTACAAGCCACTACCTTAATTCCAATGCTCCTCCCACTTCCGAAAACACTCCTTAAATTCATTTTGCGGAATGGCTAACAGTTCCTTCGTCTCATTTTGTTTTATTTGTTCAACATCTCAAATCTTTTTCCTTTCAAAGGAATTTTTAATTTCGGAAATAGCCACAGTTACAAGGAGCTATGTCAGGACTGTAGGGAGGCTGCCGTAGTTGGTTGATGTTGTGTTTAACCAAAAAAACGCTGAATAAGATTTGAGGAATGAGCTGGCGCGTTTGTCCGTGGTGCAGGATCCAGTTACGGCTTGTCCACAGTTCAGGTCGTTTCCTTCGTACTGCATCTCGTAACCGGCCTTAGGACCTCAATATAATACTCCTTATTCACTGTCTGGCCTCTAGGAGCATATTCATGATGAACAACGCCGTCCTGGTAAAAAAAAACTGTCAGCATTGTCTTGACATTGCTTTGACTTTGTCTTGCTTTTTTCGACCGTTGCTCTTCGCGAGTTTTCCACTGTGAAGATTGAGCCTTTGTTTCAGGGTCGTAGCCATAAACCCATGACTCATCACCAGTAATAACTTTTTTAAATAGCCCTGGATCAATTTTTATCAAATCCAGATGGTCCTGTGTGATTTCAAGTCGACAGTTCTTTTGGTCTTCTGTCTGCAGCCGAGGAACAAATTTTGCCAAAACACGGTTGATTTTTAAATCTTTTAAATGTTACAAAACTAACGATTTTGGTATTCCTAAATCTTATTCCAGCTCTTGGACAGTCAATCGACGGGTTTTTTTTCATTAATTGCTGCACAAACACGTTCAACATTATCAGTGTTTCTGGCCTGCCAGATCGGTCATCACTCTCCACTGATATACGGCCATTTTTAAACCGCCTAAACGACTCTTTTATTTGTGTATCGCCCATAGACATGTCACCATAAACTTTCTGTATCATAGTAATCGTCTCTGATGCTGAATGGCCAAGTTTTTGGCAAAATTTAATACAGAATACAGAAAGCTTTATTCATGATCATCAAGAACAGAATAGTTGTCAATCAATAATAAAAATAATAAGTTATGAAACATAACATTGAAAGGAAAGAACAAAAATTAACAACAAAAACATTACAAGTCAGGAGTTGAGAATGTCATAAAAACTCATCGAGACTGTAGATAGAGTTCTTCACCAGCCACTTGTGTAGTCTTCTTTTTAGAGTTTTAGCGTTTCCGGTCTTGATGGCATCAGGAAGGGAGTTCAGAAGCTTGATTCCAGCAAATGATGGTTTTTTTGGTGAAGAGCGTTGTTCTATGAGCTGGTAGACAGTGAGCTTGAGCCTGTCTAGTGTAGTAGTTGTTGTGCACCTCACTGTTTCTCGGGAAGTTTTGCTTGGAAGCATATATGATGACTTCGATGATGTAGATTGAAGTCACAGTGAGAATGTCGAGTTTAGTAAAAGATTCTCTGCAGCTGTCTCGGGAAGAGAGGTCGGCCATGATTCTTATGGCCCGCTTCTGCAAGATTAGTACCCTCTGGAGATTACCATTTGAAGAACTCCCCCAAAGGATGATTCCATACCGAAGATGGCTCTCAAAGAGAGAGTGGTAGGCTATTTTTAGAGCAGATGTTGTGCCCGTAGCTTTTATCCTTTTTGAGAGCAAAGAGAGCAGAGCTGAGCTTTGAGCTAAGGTAATCAATGTGGCAACTCCATGTAAGATTTTGGTCTAATATCATACCTAAATGTTTAAGCTCATCCACTTTTTCTAGATCTGGTGGGCCTGATATGTGGTCTTTATGTCTGCCTAGTGCAAGGAGTTTTGTTTTGGATGGGTTGAAAACAAGGTCGTTATTTAGGCAATATTGTTGGGCCATGCTAACAGATATATACGTGTTGATTTCTAGTGACTCCGCTGTTGAAACTGCTGGTGATAAGAGCTGTGTCATCTGCGTATGATACAGGATGACTAAAAGCCTCGAGTGTTTTACCTAGATCACTAGTGAATAAAATGAATAGGACGGGTCCCAACACAGATCCTTGCGGAACTCCTCTTCTGACATACTGTGGAAGTGAATGAAGAGCCTTCGTCAAGCCCTTAGCTGTGTGTTTCAGCTCAACTATTTGCTGTCGCCCAGAGAGGTAGCTTTCGAACCATTTCAGGGCTATACCACTGACACCCAAGGTTCTGATTTTGTATAAAATAAGCTTATGAGACAGTGAGTCAAATGCTTTACTCATATCGAGAAAAACAGTTTGTTACAGTATTTTCAGACTCAATATTATCAATTATACACTCAATGAGCTCAGCAAGGGCGGTGATAGTCGATTTGCCCGGGATGAACCCATGTTGTCCTTTTGGCAGCAGATTGTTACGCTGAAGGTGCTCTAACAGTCTCGAGAGAACTATTTTTTCCAAAACTTTTGATACAGTGGGCACAAGGGAGATTGGTCTATAGTTCTTGATGTCGTGCTTACTCCCTTGCTTATGCAGTGGATATACCTTTGACATTTTTAATTTTGAGGGAAATAATCTCTGAGTCAGAGACTTGTTGATTACATCTGTTAAGGGTTGGCAGGTTACAGAGCTGCAATACTTCAGTATTTTTGAAGAAATGTCATCATAGCCTGAGGAGGAAGAGGATTTTAGAGAATTTATAGTGTTGAATACTTCCTCATTAGATGTAAGATTGAACATGTTAAGTCCTGTTCCTGTGAAGTTTGAACATAAGTTAACGTCTTTGGCGCTAGGAGCATTGTTATGACCGAGAGTTACTTCTGCAATTGTTGTAAAATAGGTATTAAAATGTTCAGCTATGGTAAAAATGTCGTCTAGGTAGGTGTCATCGTCAGTATTTTTTAATTTCCACGTGGATTCTGAAGCTTCTCTCTTTGGTGCTCTTTCGCTATTAATGACGCTCCAGACTGCTTTGCTCTTGTTGCTTGCTTCGGCGATGAAGTTGGAGTTTGTTTCCCTTCTAAGACTTTTTAGTTTTAAGTCGTAGGATTTCTTCTTCTGGGCAGCATCCTCTTTAGCCTCAATTTGTCCACTGGCTTAGTAGCGCTCGTGGGCTTGTATGAAAGACATCCGCAGTATGTTTACTTCAGGGTTGTTAAATTCTTGAGTTCGGTTCCTGGATCTGTTTCTTGATGTTGTATGGGGGCATGTAATGTCTAATGCTGCAGTCAGAGTTCCAATGAAGTTTGAGTAGGCATCCTCTGCACTTGGAGAGTTGTATACCCGATCCCATAATTGAATTTCAAGAAGCCCCTTTAAATTTGAGATGTTATCTGGACTGAGACGTCTTCCATTTGATGAAGATTGTTTACTTGATGTGGAGGGGAAATCCATGAAGTAAAGTTGTCCGGTGTGGTTCTGAGAGCCCGTTTTCAATGATTTCGAAATTGAATCTATGTGGTGCCAAGTTGGTGCAAAAAACATCAATTGATGTTAGCACTTGTAGGGGTTATCCTGGTAGCAGGTAGGAGGCATCGAGTCAGGTTATACTCAGATAGGAGGTTGTTTAATTTATTGTTTTCTCTTTCCAATCAGTGTGCTGAGCCAGTCAATATTGAGATCACCAACAATGAATGCAAATTGCAGAATTGTTTATGGGGAGTTCTTCTAGTGACGAGTTTTAGTAATTCAAGAGCATGATCCAGTGGGCTTCTTGGTGGTCGGTATACACCCAGAATGTAAACATGATTTTTTTTGTTTATATTGATTTTAACAGCGGTCATCTCACAAACAAGTTCAATGCTCTTGCTATCAAGATTTACACTTTCCACCTCATTGTCCAGATTAACTCTCTTGAATATTGCAACACTACCTTTTTGGTGCAATTCCCTACTATATTCTGCAATAAGTACATAGCTAATTAATCGGACATTTTTCAATAAATCAGCACTGAGGCCATGCTCAGTAAGTACAAGTATGTCAGGTTTTGAAAAGTGTAGGAAGTGGTTTAGTGTGTCAATTTTATTTCGAACTCTGTCAATGTTTTGATGGTAGATTACAAAATTTGCTACCTTTTTTTAGATTTTTCCTTCCTGTCCATTGTTTTGCAACAGCAATTTAGGTTTTGGGCCTTCGCTTCTCTCTCAAACCCTAAAAAATAGTTGTCTCCACCTGTCATGTCATTAGTATTCAGTTTTTTTGTTGAGGTGGTTTGGCTGTCTCCACCTGTCATGCTGGCGTTAGTATTCAGTTTTTTTGTTGAGGTGGTTTTGACTGTCTCCACCTGTCATGGCGTTAGTATTCAGTTTTTTTGTTGAGGTGGTTTGACTGTCTCCACCTGTCATGGCGTTAGTATTCAGTTTTTTTGTTGAGGTGGTTTGACTGTCTCCACCTGTCATGAAATTAGAATTCAGTTTTTTTGTTGAGGTGGTTTGACTGTCTCCACCTGTCATGAAATTGGAATTCAGTTTTTTTTGTTGAGGTGGTTTGACTGTCTCCACCTGTCATGAAATTAGAATTCAGTTTTTTTTGTTGAGGTGGTTTGACTGTCTCCACCTGTCATGAAATTGGAATTCAGTTTTTTTGTTGAGGTGGTTTGACTGTCTCCACCTGTCATGAAATTGGAATTCAGTTTTTTTGTTGAGGTGGTTTGACTGTCTCCACCTGTCATGAAATTAGAATTCAGTTTTTTTGTTGAGGTGGTTTGGCTGGCTCCACCTATGTCACTTTTATTTGGTAGTTTCGTAGCATCTTTCCTTTCCATGCTTCTGTGACCCGATTAATATAGGGGATTTGGTTCATGTCGCCCACCATCATGACCTCTTTGGCTTGTGAAAGTTCGAACTGCGTATAAGATTTCGCCAGCATGCACCATGAGTGCTTCATCTACTATCAAGCGGTTATAAGTTCCTCCCATTTTTCAAGTGGTTTGTCGAGTTTATTAAAAAATGAGTGCACAGTTCTACAGTAGTTCTTCACATCATCTTGAAGTTCAGGATGGCTTGTCTTTAGCCGGTTTGAGAATTCAGTAGCTCCTTCTTTTGTGGGATATAAGACCAAGTCTCCTATTTTGAAGTTCTTCAAGATGAAGGATGTTTTCCCACATCCTGGCACACCTTGCACTAAGTTAAACCTAGCCTTGGAAGAGTATGTGTTATCGATCTTGGTATTTTTTGTACTATTGTATAATTTAAGGTCATTCATTAGTAGTGTGTCATCAGATACCAATATTAGGTCATTAATTACACTAGCGTTAGAGGCAGCGGAAAATTTTGATTGTTCACCCTTTGTTAGATCTACAAAATGTGCTCCCGTCAAAGCCGCACTGGTAATTCTTGTTAGGGTCCCAATAAGAAAGTTGCCACTCTTCAAATCAATGAGAGCAAAGTTGTCTCTGTATTTTAATAATGTGTTTCTTATATCTTGCGTAATTTTTTCTCTTTTGCTTAGGTTGTATTCCTGGTACATTTTTGAAAATCTTTTCAGGAGTAATTCTTCTTTTATCCTCCATAGGTCCCTTTGTTCCACCATAGCAGTTCTGACAAAGTTAGATTTAGAGTCAATTTGGGCCAGAGGAGTGTTGTTTGTAGTCGGCGCATGTGGGATCTTAGTTCTCCAAGTGTTGTAAATTCCTGAGTTGTTGCTGCTGCATGTCATTTGAGAAATTTTTCGTTGATTTAGCTGCTGTTTGTCCAGGATTTTATCAACTGATTTTTTCAATTTTTTGTCACTTGAGTAAAGTCTCATACGATGCAAGTAGGCATTGCTTGAGAATTGCAACAACACTTGTAGAAGGTCTCTTTCATTTAAGAGATGTTGTTTTAGAAATCCAACAGTTCTTTCTAGGTCAATAGAAAACAGTAGAGGGAATTTAAAACAGTCATTTGCTAGTTCCATAAATTTATAAAGACGTCGCTTCCAGTTTCCTGTTTTCATGGATTGACAAATGATTATGTATGGTTTACCAGAGGTCGAGGTAGTGGCAAAATTGTTGTACGAGAGTTGATTTAGCTCAAGTCTTCTTTGCAGTGCTTTTAAGGACTCTGGGGTAAGTGAAATTGAGCATTCTCCTGTATCTTTGTCATAAAAACACAGACCACAGCTGTCTCTCCAATTGTCATCCATGTCAAGTTGTGTTGTCACAAGTGGTGTTTCTTCCGGATGAAAGGAAAATATTTTTAGATTTTCCAGAGAATTTTTATCAAGTGAGTGTAGTGATGACAATTTACCGGTATTTGAATTAACAGCAACACTGCCGTATTACTCTTTTCATCACAGGTCTGGTCTCTGCTGTAACATTTTCATCTTCATCACTGAGATAGGCAGGAGAGTCTATATTTATACCCTCGATGAGTATTGACTGTTGATTATTCCTTAGACTAGGAAGCCTCTCTGTTTGTTCATTTTCCCTGACTATCTTTTCTGCAGATCCTGCAATTACATTGCAAATCTGTGTAGTTTCATTGCTAGATGAAGTTATTTGTCTTGTATGCTGTTCTTTTGATTGGGAAGTAGTCAAAGTAGTTATAGTATATTCACTGTTTGGCTGTGGTGTGGTCTTCTTTCTAGAGCATAGCTTATTTAAGCAGGTTATTATGTTCGCCAAAGGTTTTATAACCTTTGGTGGTAAGTTTTCCATGGACAGTTAGGCATTTAGTTGTCAGTCTTTTTTGTGTATTACAGAAAACCACTTGTTTTTCTTTACACAACCACTTGATATTTGAGTTTGCGTTATTTAGAAGTTTAGGGAGGAATTTTCCCATCTTTCATGATGCTATTTACTATTATGGTGGAGTTGGGAAATTTGTTTTTTGTCACATTTATAAGAGTATAAAGATAGCCCATGGCATCATCGGTGATTTTGACTAGTGCATTAATGTCTGCACCCTCCTGAAGTACACACAAATTTTGGATTCCAAGTGTCTGGTAAGCTTATAATTTTTGGGGAAATCATTTATAGTTTTAATTTCAAGGACTTTAGTTTCAAACATTTAAAATTTTTAGTTTCCCAATAGGCATGTCAGTGATTACCAAGCAGTCCAACTTCTCAGTGATATTTACAGGGCATGGTACTGTCTTGTTGTCTCTATATTCTTCAGTCTTACATAGTAAACGTGTCATACTCAATTTCAAATTCATATAAAGTCTGCCTTAGTAACTGAATGGTATTCTCTGATTTTGTAAGTTCCTTTTTTTTTAAAGACTCAACTTGGCTTGAAAGGCATTCCAGCTCCTGCAGCAATTCATCGTTGGAAGGTGGATAAGGTATAATAGTTTCCATTAGACAGTTATTACTTTTAACCAAAGTTTTAATTTGCTGTTTTAAACTATCAATTTCTTTCAAGTAGAAAGCGCTTTTCAACTCAGCATCTTTTTTTACTATTTGTTATTATGGTATCCAGAGATTTTATTTTTTCATTCAGTTCATTTTCTGAGGAGTTGTGTATGCTAGTACAGCTTTTATGAGAGAGTGGCTTAGTTGTATTAATTGTCACTCATAGTTTTCTTGGTGATAGGAGTATCAGGGCTTAGTGTCTGGTTTTGATTATGCTTATTTTTGGAGACTATCTCCTCTAATGCCTTGATTTTATTGACATAAAACCTATTTTCTTTATTTATTTGTTCTTCCATGTCTTCCATAGTTTCAGTCCCTATCCTAAGTTTATTTTCAAGAAATGACTTTTCCAAGCTATGGTTAGTTTTTAGTTCTTCTATCGCATGCAAGAGGTTTTGTATCTGATCATCTGTAGCTTTTAACTTGTCTTCAAACTCTAGCTGAAGCTTATTAAACTTTACCTTTAGGTTGAAGTTGTCATTTTTTAAGATATGATTTTCATTGAGGAGAAAATTGCCCAGCCTCAGCAGCTATAGTGAGGGAGGTTTCTAAGTCTTGTTCTTCATTTCCAGATAAATTTGATATTTTTTCTCTTAGGTTATTTTTCATTGATTTGAGAAAGAGAAAGTTGCACAGATTTGTTTGAAGAGAGAGCTTCATAAGCTTCGATCAGTGCCTTGTGTGTAAATCAGGGTTTGAACTGTTATTTTTGTATAATTCATTGTCTGAGTCGTGTTTAAATTGAGAAATATCTTTTTCAGAGCATGTAGCAGTCTGTTTGGTGCCATAAAATATAACATGATACCTGGTCCTAGTTTTTAAGATTTTCAATTCTTTCGATGTAAGCAGGCCAGGGTGAGTGGCCCCTTATTTTAACAACTACAGTTTCATTAAGCTGGAACATACTATCTTATACTTAAAAAGTTGTATGGAATCACAGTTTCTTTGAATTATTGAGTTTGAGGAGGTGACAGGCAGACAGACAGTTGCAACTATTTCAGCAGTCTGCAGCGAGGTCACTGCCCTTTGCTATGTCTGCATATTTGAGGTGTGATGATAGATGTGCTCATCACTAACATACTGTGTTAATGAGGTCACAGTATACATACGGCTCTATAATGTTAGTGTGCTTAATGTTAAAACGGGTTGGATTGTCGTGATATCTTTTTTTTTTTTTAATTACTTACTTGTGGATAGTAATCTCACTTGGATTGGCCAAAGTCCAGGTAAGAACCCATTTTACACACTAAAAGTTAACTTTTTTAGGGAGTGAAATGCACTACACTACACATCCGCCATCTTGTTACAATATACAATATAATGCAAATACGCTGCTCAACACGTTCAGTCATATTGAAATGCGACGCACACATACGTCAGTACTGTACGGAACATTTTTTTAGGGCAAAAAACACTTGGGTTATCATTGCCCGATAACAAGATATGACACCTACTCATAATTTGGTAGTGTCAAAACAAGTAACTAGCACTAAAAACAAAAGAAATATTAATAATAATTAACTGGGCGTACTATAAATAATAGAGAACAGTTTCTTAAAACTATTAAGAACATAACATATATACACATATAAATATCTATGATATTATAACACTCACAAACTAGTTAACAATAGATCTGAGTGAGCTGTAAAAGGGCCCACCCAGTCCGGTTACTCTAATGGAAGCTCTTTTTTTTTCGGTACTTCACAGCCCTTCAAACCCTGGCCAGCAATGAGTTACTCTCCAGGAATCTGAAGAGCTTAACTAGAACTTCATTATTGTCCCCTAGCAATTCAGCAAGAGTAGAAGGGAGACGATAATCGCGCCTCTGTCGAGATTAGTGATTACACTCGATCAGGACATGGTTTACAGTTAGATTAACATTACACACGGGGTCACAAAGGAGGATCCCCGCGGTTCATAAGAAAGCTGTGGGATAGAAGGGTGTGTCCGATCCGAAGACGGCATAACACTACCTCCTCCCTGCGGCTGGTTACGGTTTGAGGACGTCCAAGGTAGAACTGACCCCTTTATGTCCCGTAGTTTTGTTATCGTTGATTTCTGTCCACGACCTTTGCCACTCATTTCGTAAGAGTCTTTTGATGTGTGGTTTCACACCTGGCAATATTAGTTTTTGGGTGTAAGGCGCCAATTTTATCGCTTCCCTTGCAGCTCTGTCGGCCATTTCATTGCCAGGTATTCCAACATGACTTGGTACCCCACATAAAAATCACTTGAACATTTCTTCTTATTAGATCATGTAGGGAGTTTTTTTATATTGCACAGAAGAACGTGTTTCGGATACAAGTCCTTTAGTGCTTTCTATGCTGCTCAGTGAGTCGGTACATACCCTGTCCTAGAGCACACAATGTTTAGTACCTTCTCAATGGCCGTCAGCTCGGCAGTATAGACAGAGGACGCAGGGGGGAGGCAAAATTTAAACTCAGATCTGGCAGTCCACAAAGGCGCAACTAGTGCCAGTCCCAGTTTTAGATCCATCCGTATGTACTACTCAAAGACCACGGGGGTACGTCGCAATCGTGGCTTTGTCGCACCTCGAAAACGTCGATGCCGAGACATACTATTATGTTCCCTACTCTTATACCGAAAGGGGCTGAAGCGTTAGGTTTCAACTTATACCTATGCGTTAACGCATTTTCAAATACTAAGTCGTAAGCTGGGCTGAAAGGTCTAGATTTCAGAGTATACCAAAAGTTGGCTAACAACAGATCGCGTCTTTGCGACAACGGGCTCTCCGCACTCAGCCAGCAAACTTATCACCGGACTGGAGCGGAATGCACTGGTAAGTCAGTCTGATAGCAGAGTGATGGATTGTGTCCAGCATTTTAATAGTGTTGGGACGTGCCGAGGAGTACACCTGACACCCGTAATCGAGGCACGAACGAATAAAAGCTTTATAAAAGCGAAGCATACATGTTCTGTCCGCGCCCCACCTTGTCCCTGTAAGCACTCTGAGCAAGTCCAGTCGCCGTAGACATTTAGCTTTCAATTCTTTCAAATGAGGAACCCAGGTAAGTCTGCTGTCCAAAGTAAGGCCCAAAAACTTTATGGTACGAGTTACTAATATGCAGATACCGTTAATTAGTAAGGAAAGGCTCGGTAGCATTCCTCTGCCTAGAAAACAATATGCACTGGGTCTTATCAGATGAAAAGGAAAATCTTGTTTGTCGACTCCAGTCCTCAAGCCGACGTATCGCAATCTGTAAGATTCGTTCCGCAGTAGCATGTCTCCTTGCGGCGACGTACACAGCAAAGTCGTCAACAAAAAAGAGATCATCGAGCAGGATTAGTGACACAGCTCACGATGCTATTTATAGAAATGGCAAAAAGTGTACAGCTGAGTACACTACCCTGAGGCAACCCCATTCTCCAGCATTATTGGGTTGGACAAAGTTGTGCCCAACCTTACCTGAAAAGTTCTGTCGCTCATAAAGTTATTTATGAAGCATAAGATGTTTCCACCGACTCCCCATGACATCAAGGTGTTTACAATTCCTCTTCGCCACGCGGTGTCGTAGGCTTTTCGAAGATCAAAGAAAACTGCTAATACCTGTTTTCGCTCAAGAAATGCATCTAAAGATAGTAGTCTCCAATGAGACCAACAGAGGTCCTTGGCAAAACCCGCACTGCTGGTTTGCGAGAAGGCGGTTTTTGTTTCCAAAAACCATACCAGCCTACGGTTCACCATGCGTTCCAGAATTTTGCATAGACAACTGGTGAGCGACACCGGCCGATAACTGGTGGGATCTTTCCTATTCTTTCCAGGTTTTAAAAGGGGAATAATATGAGATCTACGCCATGCCGAGGGAAAGGAACGCTCCTGAAAAATCTGACTATACAGAGTTAAAAGAGCTTTTTTACAAAAGATTGGAAGATTTTTCAGCACGGCATAATGGATATCGTCTGGTCCTGGGGAGGAGTTTTTGGAACAAGTAATCGCGGAGTTCAGCTCTTCTAAAGAAAATAATAGGTTAAGGGGGCTATTTGTATATTTAAATTATAATTTATTTGTACCGTTTCAATGGTATGTTTAAATCTTTGAAACTCAGGACAGTATGATGTAGTCTTTGATACTTCAGATATGGTATGAGACAACTGGTTTGCGACCTCTTGAAGATTGGAAATGATATTATTCCCAACCTTAAGCTCTAAGATAGGTTGGGAGGGGGGTTTTCCACAAACCGAGCGAAGCTTCCTCCATACTACTGAAGAAGCCGTAGTCCTTGTTATGAAATTGGTGAACGCTTGCCACGACTATCTCTGCGAAATCCTAAAAATCTGGCGGGCTTTAGCTCTCTTTTGTCGTTATAACTGTAGGTTTTCTTGAGTAGGCCTGATTTTTAAATTTTCTTAGAGCTTTTCTTCTGTCTCGAAGAGCTTTACTACATTCTTCTGTCCACCAAGGAACAAAGTTCCGCTTCGGTGTACTAGAAGATATAGGTATACTATCCTGAGCTGCATGCAATATAGAATTATTTATGTTAGTGACTGCGGTTTCAATATCCAATGGAATATTTATTTCTGGGGTTATTATGGTTTCGTTAAATTTATTCCAATCGGCTTTTTTAATAATCCATTTCGGTCTCCTGTTTCTTTGTATCACCATATCCGGAAAGCTAATCAGGATTAGAACATGGTCGCTTCCATGTAAATCCGTGATTAGCTGCCAGTCTATTCTATGTGCAAGACCCGGGCTGCAAATCGATGGACAGACCAAGATCTAGTTCGAGGGCATAAATATGTAGGGGAGCCATTATTTAATACAACCAAGTTGGCTTCGTCGCAGATTCTGACATCCAAGTTGCCTCTTGAGGAACAGGTATTAGATCCCCAGAAATGGTGATGAGCGTTAAAATCACCAATCATGAGAAATGGACGGGGCAACTGATTAATCAGGTCTGCTCTTGTCTGTCGAGAACGAATGGTAGAGGTGGAAAATATACAGAACATATATTTATTTTAAAAGGAACCGAGATGGAGATACATGAAGCTTGCAGGGAAGTGTTTAAGTTCACTTCTTTTGCGCCAATTGTTGCATCCATGAAAATGGCTGTACCACCACAGGCATTAAGGTTGTGGAGGTTATCGTAACGATAAATATCAAAACCCTTCAAGGAAAAATGATTTGCCCAGTGAAATTTAGTTTCCTGGATGCAGACAACACTTGGCTTTGACTCCTGAAGAAGATGTTTTAATTCTTCAACGCGTGATTTTAATCCGTTTATGTTCCATTGGAGTATTTAAAACATTTATTAGTTATTTAAAAAAGGTTATTTTATTTCTGGTTTTTGAGAATTGTGGATTTTTAAATTTACCAGTGACTGTCTTGAATTCTGTTTCTAAGGTTTGTTCATCCACAATCTCGTCCTCCTCCATAACACTTGATTGGGATGAAAAACGGGAATGTGTGGAAGTGTTTGGTGATCCTTGGGAGCGGTTGTCAATTTTACTTTTAATACTTTGTTTTAGTTTGTCGTTGAGCGCTTTTCTTTCAGCTGGCGTTAGCTGTTGAGGCTTTAGTTTCACGGATACATTAGTTTTTCGTTTGGTGTTTTTAGGAATTTTGCTCTAGTGCTCTGTAGACGAGGATCGTCAGATGTCTTCGCTGGAAGTAGCTTCTGTTGTACTTGGGGGATTGGATTGAAGTTTGCCGAGAGTAAACTAATGACATTTGCCATTTGTTGTGTCAGGGCTTCAACCATCGCCTCCAAGGAAGAACAATGAGAACAGAAAGGAGTATCTCGGGTTGTCGAGGCAGCAGCTTTTGCGTAGGACACATCTTTCTTCGGCAGTTGAGCTGTTCGTCCTTCTATATTCTTTGCGAGCATCCACGAATGACATATAGTTAACTGTGGCAATCTTTATTACCTCCTTTTCTTCTAGGTATATCTTGCAATTTCTTGAGGCTGCGGAGTGTTTTTCCTTTGCAGTTAACGCAGAAGGGTTCTATGTTGCATGTCTTTTCGTTGTGGTCTTCCTTACCGCATTGTACGCACAGTTCTTTGTTTTGGCATACTTTACTAGAATATCCGAACTTCTGACATCGAAAACATCGCTGTGGGTTTCGAAAGTACGGACGTACAGAAAGAAACAAGATATCCCTGCCTTAATCGTCTCCGGAGGGTGGGGTAAGTTGAAGGTTAGGATATGCCCGGGGAGTTGCGATTTGATTCGTTCCTTCCATCCGGGTTATTCTGACGACATCAGTTACGAAACTAGGTTTAAGTTCTTCTTTTACCTCATCTAGATTGCATTCAAGCAGCTCCCTACTGAAAACGATACCCTTTGAAGAGTTCAGGGTACCATGGGGTTGAACTACTACTTGAAATTGATCAAAGAATGAGGTCATCTTCAGTAGTTTTTTCAATTGTTTACTATCAACAGCTTCCACCAGAACAGTTCCATCTCGAAGTTTCTTAATGGAGTTTGGCTGGCCTCCTGCTCCTACAATTGCCTTGTTAATAAGGAAGGGACTAGCTTTGGGATAGAAGGTTTCCTTTCATCTCTCGACTTGAAGACTAGGAACAAGTGGAGTGTTTGTTGCATAGGCCTCGTCATTTTGATCTATTCTTCTTTGTTTGTTGTCCTCTTCCTTGCATGGAAGTCAGGTGACGGTCTTTTCAGATTACTTTTCGCAATCTCTGTTTACTACACTGTGCCTTTGGAGTTTGGGGAGGTATCCATAGAAAGTTAACCAAGCGCTTTGTGTTGAAGAGGTGCGGGCCGAAAACACCAGGAACGGGCGTGCCCTCGGGTCCTTGAACAAACAGACCCCTACCCCAGTTTCCCCGGGGCCTGGTTGTTAAGCTCGTTTAAACCGAGACGGGAATTCGCGCACGACTCGGGCTCGCACGTAGAGCAGCAGAGACTCCGACATCTCTGCCTCACTGCACACTTCCTGACCAAGGACTGACGTGGCTGGTCTCAGATCCCGTATCGTTCACTGACGGCGTCGGCAGCCGCAAGCGCACATCAGCACCAGAACACTAACAAGAAGGGCATCTCCTTGATTAGGGCTGGGGGCACTCCCAGCGGGTGACGAAGCGGAACAGGTCGGAAAGGAGTGAGTAGGGATGGATAGGATTAAGGATACGGGAAATGATGGGAAAGGCAGTTTAACGTCACACACCCAGGACGTACTGTACGGAAACAGAGCGCTGTGACTCACTGAGTGACCGGATCGTAATTCAATGCCTAATATGGGAAGGAGTAAGGCTCATCCCCTCCCCTCCAATAACCAGTTCGAGCCGGTCGGTTACGCCGCGGCCGCCTACTGGTCGGCGGTCGTATACTTTTTTGGACAGACCTCGTATTTTTGGGCAACTAGTGGGTAAAAAAAATAACCGATTAGAGAGCCAACAGTCCCTGTACATGGCACACTGCTCAAGTGATAGAGGATGGTGTTTTGGTGTCTAGAGAACAGTTGCCAGCAATGGTGGACTTTAAAAGGCATCAAATGGTGAAGGAAAAGAAATATTTTCTGCTGTTTTTCAGGTTCTGAGCCTCTGTCTTGATGAGGACTCTACACAAGGTTGTATGTTGTACATCCCTATTTGCATGAAGAGAATGGCCAGGAACAGTTAAAGTAAGATTCTGATGGACACCAAACACGGTACTTTGGGATTATACCGACCACACCCAGACATGAATCGTTATTTCACATTTCGTTTCTACTGATTTACTAGATTAGCGTAGAACAATATTTCGTCAATATAAAACAGGAATTGTCTTATCGCAAAACCCCTCCCCATCCTCAGACAGAGGTCAAAGTCGAGCGGTCTAGTAGATAACGTGATTTGCAAGAGCCTCGCCGCCCGTTCAGCTGGTGCATCGCTTTGTTGTACTTTCGTGTTTTACCTCTACATTTCTCCAAACACAAAAATTTAACAAAAAACAAACATTTTACCAAACTAAACTCTTTTAAATTAAAAAAAACACTCAAAACTTGTTTTTTTATTCTTGATCACATTCCGCCACCCAAAATGCGAGTGCCTCCGGCCATCAGCGCGGGCTTCGACAGCACCTTCGGTGCTGCCCCGCGCTGATGTCGACGAAAGAAAAAAACATCCCTCGAGATAGTACCTATCAGTAAAATATCAAATTCTAGAGGGGCTAATCAGAAATATAAATTGAATTGAAATGGAAAGGCCAATTATGTAACCGGTGCAAATCACGTGGATGCCGCGCGGCCTGCCGTAATCAGGATTCTCGAGAAAGATAAGATAACAGCGACAAACAATACCGATCACAATACCTGGAAATGCTTGTAAGTTTGTAATTTTGTAATTGAAGAGTTGTTTTTTCGTTCTATCATGTTTGTTTCTATAAATTTTCTATTTTTGTGT